>NC_056745.1:492643705-492853705 GCF_019279795.1 Protopterus annectens
TACCTATATATACACGAAAAATATTCTCATTAGTGATTTTACTAAATATGTACCCAATTCAGGTCAGATAACTTATTTAGGTATAATACTATCTAAAGATATTAAATCTATTATATATAATAATTATAATACCTGTTTTCTTAATATACAAAATCTTTTTAATACCTGGAATAATATGTTTTTTACTATGGAGGAGAGACTTATAATTATTAAAATGATAATATTCCCCAAGATTTTATACTTAATACAATCAATAATACTTCCACCTACAAAAATAATTATCAAGAAATTGAACACACTAATGTTAAATTTCTTATGGGCACCTAATAGACCTAGGATTGCATTAAAGAAACATACTAATAGCTGGTCTCAAAGGGGTATTTCTTTTCCAGACTTTAATTTATATACTATCTCTTTTATTGTAAAAGTTATTACTTTATTAATAGATCAGTCATATGTCACAAAATGGAAAGATTATTGGGAGCTAATTAGTATACACTTCATGAAAATCTCCTTAACACATAAAAATATAATTGCAAATAACTCCATGTTATGGTTACTAAAGGAATTTTGTACTTCACCTATTACACCTAAACATATGGTTTGTTACCCATTAAATATTATTATTAGTTATCGTAACTTTATATTCATGCACCCAAAGTATAGGGAATGGAATTTTATTGTATTTCCTATAATGTATACTCAGGGTATGCTTTTGTCATCTACATCTGAAGGAACTCATTTAGCTATAGATAATGATCTAAAGTACTGGTATCAGTTGATATCTGATAATAAAGTTAAAATCTAGATTTCTTAAAACAAGAATTTGATCTAAGAGAAACTTGCTGGTTAGAGGTTCAGACCTTTAGACAACATCTCATTAATAAAATAGATTTAATGTCTATAACTGTTAAAGAATCTATTCCAACACTGATTGATTACTTGATATTAAATTTACAACATAAAGTTTCTGATAAAGGTAAACTTTCATACATACATAAAGTTATCAGACAAGAATCTTTTACAGTGTAGATTCATACTGGAATTATTTCACTTCTATTAATGGGGACCCACCAAATCAACAAGATAAACAATATATATTGGAATCTGCTTATAGAACTACGTCTTCCATTGTCTGGAGACTTTATACATGGAAATTTTTACATAGATCTTTTATACACCTTTGATGATGAATAAAATAAATAATAAAGATAATCTATGTAAGAGATGTAATGTAGAAATTAATGCTGACTGGGCTCATATGTTTTATGACTGTATAAAATTGAAAGAATACTGGAAGTCAATTAATGAATTTTTGCAGGCTCTTTTTACAGATAATTTCATTATTTCTAAATCTCTTATATTATTCAACACACCTGTACCTCAAAGTGTTAAAAAGGTTAAGCTTCCCTTGATATGGTCTATTCTAGCAGTGGCTAGGAAAATAATAACTAGAAATTGGATTTCAGATACACCTCCTTTGTTCAATGAATTTAAAAATGTTATGAATATAGTATGCCATATGGAAATAAACACAATTAGGACTAGAACAAATAGAAAAACATCTTATTTTATTGTATGGGATAATTTACAAAATTTGTTAAAAAAATTTTAATTTCAATAGCATGGTATTTTAGTTTAATTAATTGATCTGATTGTAGTGGATGTCTTTGTAAATACTTTAGTTGTTTTGTTGAATATTATAGTAATACCTATTTTTAATTACTTGTATAAAATTGTTATGATATTTCTCTTATATGTTAAAACAATAAACCTGTTTTGAAAGAGGATTTCACAAAAAACAAACAGAAAGATTGGGACCATGGGAAAGACAGGGAGACAAAAGTGACAGGTCTGATAAAATTAGAGAGCTTTATCCTGCTTCTTCTCAAAAGAAGCCAAAGTCAGAGGACTGCCTTACAGCTACCATGCCCCCCCCCCCCCCCACCGGGTGCCAAAGCTACAAGTTACTGTTGATGAATCTTCGCCTGTAAACTTAGTAATACAAAATAGTGTTTCTTCTGCTTTTTTCTCAAAGGTCAGACAGATCTTTTACTTCAAGCTGTCATCTACCAGGTCTGTCAAATATTTAAGAGCCACTCTGTTACTGTTGACATTGCATAAGCAAAAATGATAAAAGCATCTTGGTACAACAGGAAAAGCTTCAAGTCTCTTCCTTCACTTGTAACTTTTCATCCAGGTTCTCCCTGCTGGCCCCAGTTTCAGTACTTATTACAAAGAGACTGGTCACAGATTTTCAGGTGTTGATGTCAACATGTACTGATATTTTGATATCAATTTTGGTCTTGGTTTGTGGTACACAAGCATTGGAATTAACACCTTCCATATTGACAGTACCTCCAGTTAGCATCAGTAGTTTGGTGGCCTCAGAAATTGAGGCCAGATACTCAGGATCATTTTCAAAAGCAACATTGTCCAGATCATTGGTAATTTCATCGAGACTGGCCTTTGAGCCATAACCTCAAGACCTTCCACATCAGGGTTGGGCTGGGGTGGGTCCATCAATACTGCTGTTAGATCCTAACAGCAGCACCATCATTGCTATTGTTAGGATCTAATAGCTGTGGTCAGGCTAGGCATATTCTTGGCACTGATGGAATTCAGGCTTGGGGATTTAGGATTAGCTTCCTTGGCCCTGAGCATGGCACTAGTTTAATCTTGACATCAGTGATGCAGATAATTTTGCATTTGTCACCCTCAATAACTGTGCCTAAATCAACTACAGCATCAATCAGAGTCATTTTCTGTCTACTACTTTACCCATATGTCTTTCTCAACAACAGGAGAGTGGGGTTGGAGACTTTTGCATGATTCATCAGAAATATCTGGATTGGCACAGGCATTTTCATCATCCTTGGACCCATCTATTTCAAGGTTAGGAAAGAAGCACATGTGCAAAATGAAGCACCACGTATGTCGTCTGGAGTTTTTCACCCAGGTGCAGCTAATAGGATTTTGCATTGATTCCCCACCATCCCCACAGATGACCCCAGTTGGGGGAAGTCCTAGAAATTATGAAGGAGCAGAGGGGAGAGTGGCTTACTGACCCAGTGCCTCTTTCCAGAAGATCCTGCAAGAGTCATTTCAGCCTCTCTCCAGCCTCCCTTGCCTAACTCCTGGGTTATTCCTCCTGTGGACTAGATGTTATACTATCAGAAACACATGGGAATAACCCATCATTGTGGCACTTGCTGTTAGGGTGTCAGATAAGATCTTTCACCCTGCTAAGGATTACTTGCTGAGGTGAGACTTTATTGTAGCTGCAGTCACTGTAAAAATGCTTCAACTTTGCAGAGTCCTCCTCTCTATCTTCCTAATGGACATATTTGGGAAGTATGTGTTCCATGTCTTCTTTATTCACATATTGGGTAGTAAGTATGTACACATTGTGTTTCCAATGAGAGTTAGCTGATGAGATGTACTATTTGGTAGATGGCTTGCCCAATGGACATTTCAACACTAAGTTATAGTCACAGATGGTAAGATAGTAAGTATGTCCTTTATATGAAACCTCACCTTGACTTGATCAGAATTCAGTGGGCAGTGAAGACAGGCAGATGACACTAATGTAGCTTTTCAACATCATGCTTAGCCATCCCTGTCATATTTTGTTGATGATTCTGTGCTGTCATTCCTTAACATGCCCTTTAATGGATCTGCCCTGTTTGGATCAGCAGTTAAGGAGAAACTGGAGAATATGGAGAAGAAGGACTACTGAAGGTGTAGGTTTTAATAAATGGAAATTAAGACTGAGTCAGATACTTATGCAGAAGTGATAGCCATGTTTGATCAACATATCCTTTCTTCTTCTTTCTGGTTAGGGGTCACCAGAGCGGATCACCTGTCCGCTCATGATTGGCAGTGTAGTTTTACTGTGTCAAGTTGCCAGCCCAGTGCCCAACCTTCCACAGAAGGTACACACATGCACACAGTCATGCCTAGGGCCAATTTAGAGTATCCAATCCACCTACAGCATGTCTTTGGGATGTGGGAGGAAACCAGAGCATGTGGAGGAAACCCATGCAACCACAGGGAGGACATGCACACTCTGCACAGAAGGCACCCCAGCTGAGGATCAAACTGGAGAACCTCTTCCTGTGAGGCCACAACACTAGCTGCTGCACCACCATGGCCACCCTTTGATCCACATAGCCTTTAATTAATTAAATTGTTAAACACAACTATGGACTGATCTTTGAATTAGTTGATGTTATTACTTTACTGAATGATTACATTTTAAATGATTTGTTGTTTGATTATTATAAAAGTTCATATGACAGAATATTTTCAAAGAAAGAGGAACAGTGTAAGTTGACTAAAATGAATAAACAAAAGAAACTTAAAGAGATGCTTATGATTATGCTTGTAACAAAGCATATCCTCTTCTGACTAAACATTTTTGAATCAGGGCACTAGTTTTAAAAATGATAGTAACAGAGAAGAAGTTCAGATTACACCAGAGGTTGGAACACTAGAAGAATATGATGAACAATGTCAGCAATGAAACACAAAACAAAGTGATTATGGAAACTACACCAATCAAGGGAGGGTTTCACAAGATGAAAGCCATCATGGGCTAAGTCACCCTCCTCTAAAATTTATCCCTCAGCACACAGATCAGAGAGTTGGGGAGCTGAGCCCCAAACAAACAAGATCCCCAGACCTTCAACAATTCTTATTATAACCACTCAGGATGGAGGAGGGGGGGGGTTCAAGAGGAGGGAAAGGAAGTGGAAGGGGAAAAAAAGAACAAGCTACAAGGGCACCAAAATTTTTATTAACAGAATGTATACACTCGTCTTTCAGTGGTAAACTATAAAACCTGAAGGGTTTTAATATTTTAAATTACAGTCATTTAACTATCAACAAAGACTACTTTTCCTTATTTGAAATGTGATTTAGCTTTGTTCCAGAAAGAAAATTTGCTGCTACAACAAAATCACCAAATTCGCCACAGGGGCATCCTACCGTAGTCACCACTGTCTCTCACTTGCTGAACTGGGCTGGCTTGAACTCCCTCACCTCCTTCAATGGTATCAACTCTCACAAACTAGTAAACCATCCACTAAATGTCCCATCCCTCCAGAATCTACTCCAACCCTATCGCACCACCAGATCACTAAGATCCAGCAACAAAAATCACTTGCAGATCACTAAAGCCAATAACTCTGCTGGTGAAGCACTATTCTCTTGCGCCATAGCCAAATTATGGAACTCCCTCCCACCCACAATTACCTCTGTACCATCATGCACCCACTTCAAAACTTTACTAAAAGCACACCTAAAAACATGCTGGCTACGCCCTTGCAACTCCAACTCTAATATCACCCACCCCATCCACCCACCACCTTTCTTTCCACCCCACTAACTACCTTGATTATAGCAAGCTCAGATGCTCATAAGCCTAGTACTTATTATACAGCAGGAACTTCTTATTGTAACAGTTGTTAATGTCTGTTATGTACTCCACAGATAAAGATTCTAGTTGTCTACTGATGTACTATGTTCTTCATCTGTAAATATGTTTGTAATTAATTGCTATGTTAATCAAATTGTTAATTGCTATGTAATCCAATGTAACTACTGTCTGTTTATTTTAACTGTGGATCTTTTCTCCCTGGGCCTCTGCTGAAAATGGACCTACGTCCAGTCGGACACTCCCAGTCAACAAATGTAAATAAATAAATAAATAAAAATTTGATATAGCTGACTTAATGGATGAATTAAAACTTTACACCAGTAAACTGAATCTAGCTATTAATTTCAAAGACTGAGTTGAACAATCTTTGATAAGTGATGACAACTTTAGAAAGAAAAGCTTATTTAACCCAGCATTGAATAGTACATTATTGATTTTTGAAAAGGCTTGTGAAAAAGACTTTTACTGTTATGTAAATCAGTGACATTTGAAGATGTTCTTCATGTTTCAATGTTGCAGTCATCACACTTGGGTTATCTACCTGCACGTAGCCTTCAGTCGGCCCGAATACCAGAGACTTAGTATTTCTGCATCGGTTGCTGTCGCTCCAGGACTGAAGTCAGGTCATCAGGGGTATAAAATAGGCAGCCAAAGCCATTACATCAGTCTTTCTTGCCGGGTAGCCTGAAGCAGAAGTAGTTCGCATGAGTGCCGGTCGGCCGTTACCTGAGTTTTTGTTTACAAATTGAATCATCCTGAAGTCTTTTAAAGCTAAGTACCCTGTTGGGGATCCTTTTTTCTTGCTCTAACCAATGTCAGAAAAAGTTAACAATTGTCTTGCCTGTGGAAAGCAAATACCACACCGAGATTTCCATTCTTACTGCATCACCTGTTTAGACCCAGGCCACGATGTACCTCATTGTCGGTTTTGTGCCTTGTTCTACACCTAAACTATTCATTGTCAGGCCCTTATTGTCACTAAATACTTTCATTCTCGATCTCCATATTCCAAAATGGTTTCGGTAAGCCATCTGACTACCGATCTTCTGAAAAAATGTAAGGATAAAGACAGAGACAGAACGCACAGGTCCAAAACTGCCGACGACACTTCCATTAAGCTAGTCACCAGTTTGCCGGTACTCAGTGAGGTGCATTCGCAGCCCCTGATGCCCACTTCAATGGATTCGCAGGCCTCTACCAAAACCCATTTGGAGTCCAGTGTGCCGCAAGACTCTTCTTTGACTATGGAACCTGCGGATGTCTCTACCTTGGATAGGTCTGGAGCCGCTTATCAGGCACCGGCTTCTGAGGAAGTTCTTTGCACCACCGATTTTCAACACAAACCGACTTCTTTCATGTCTTCAGTTCTGTCTAAAACACTGAGTTTCTAAGGCCAAGAGTACGAGCTACGCCTAAAAAATTAACGACCCAAAACTCAAGCACCTGCTTCCTTGCCACAGCATCAAATGTTTAAAATGGCAGAAGACTTTATTATGCTGATTAGGGGAAGCCAGCCTTCCCCTGCTATGAGAAAAAGAGACCTGTACTCAGCAGCTTTAACAGACCAAGAGTCAGATGACTCTGAGGTATCTGATTATGAAGACATGCCTTTATCTGCTTATGAGGATTCAGATGCAGAGGAATCCATTCCCTCTGCTTCTCCTCCAGAGGATTTTTCTTTTGTTGAAACTTTACATACTTTAAGAGAGCATTTCCACTGGGAATGCCAAGACTATCCTCATTTCAAAAAGAGACTCAGAGAATTTCTAGATTTGTCACAACATAGACCTTTAGTAATACCCCCAGTCCTGAATGTTGTGGATGATGTCTTTCTGGAATCCAGTCTAACTCCTGATACTTTACCCCTTTTCCTAGGAAATCAGACAGGTACTACTGAGTTCCTGACTCTCACAAATTCCTTTTCAAAAATCCTACTTCTGACCCAGAGGTCATCTCCCAGGGGCCTAAAGGTATCAAAGCAACTACAGCTAAGAATCCCACCCCTTTGGACAGGGATTCCAGAGCTTTAGACAGATGGGGTAAGAAAGTATACACCTCTGCAACTCTCACCATTAGGGCTTTGAATTGCCAGTTTTACATGCTGAAATACCAGCAGCATATTATGGAACTTATTAAGCAAAAATTAGCTACCTTTACAGACTGTGTAAAAAATAAAGAATTACAAGAGCTTATGCATTCTGCAAGCCAAGTCAGCAAGCATACTTTGCAATGTGGCTTTGAAGTCCTAGAAGCATCTCGCAGGGCAGCAGTCACTGGTTCTGTACTGAGAAGGCATGGTTGGCTTAAGGAGCAGACCTTGCCATACCATGTCAAATCAAAATTACTAGATGCTCCTTTGAACAAGGACAATCTGTATGGCATCAAAGCAAAAGAGGTTGTTAAAAAGATGGAAGAAAAAGCTAAATCTATACAGACAGTCAAAGATTTCTTGCAAGTACAGCCTCCTAGATTCAGTAGGCATTGCCCCTCGAAGCATTGGTCCTTTCCAGCCACCTCAAGGCCATTTCAAACTAGACCCAGGGGAAACAGACCCCCCCAGACTACAGTTTCAGGTTATGCAGAGATCTAAGCAATGGAGTGCCTTCACTTCAAAAACAGAGAGTGCTAAGCTACCCCCTTATGGAAAGAATTCATAATGACTTCTTAACTCCACACCTCACCTCTGCCCAGCTGCTCATGCCCCAAGGAGGAAAACTTGCTCATCATGCAAAAAACTGGACTTCCATCACCAAAGACCAATGGGTCCTCAACATTGTATCCCAGGGCTACAAATTTTACTTCCATTCACTGCCAACCCCAAAAGGGTTCCCAGATCTGCCTCTAAAACAGTGGGCAGAGACACAAAACCAAGTTCAATCCCTGCTCTCCATAAGGGAAATTCAACCTGTTCCTGCAGAACAGATAGGTCAAGGGTTCTATTCCAGACTTTTCCTGGTACCCAGAAAAGAAGGCAATTGGTGCCCAATCCTAGACCTCTCCATTCTAAACACATTTCTTGTGGTACCAAAATGCAAAATGCTCACCCTTCAGCAGTTGCTTCCTATGTTGGCCAAAGATGCCTGGTTAGCCACCCTAGACCTAAAAAAGCCTATCTGCACATCCCTATCAGGGACTCATGCAGGAAATACCTATGCTTCATGGCAGGATCTATGCATTATCAGTTCTCTGCACTTCCCTTTGGCTTACCCACTGCTCCCAGAGTATTCACAAAATGCCTGGCTCCAGCCATTGCCTACTGCAGACAGAGAAAAATTCAAATGTACCCATACTTGGATGACTGCCTGCTTCAGGCAGACAGTCAGGAAATGCTGTTGCAGCACCTGACGTTTATAAAGAACCTTCTACCCTCCCTGGGGTACACTATCAATGAAAATAAATCATCCTGGGAGCAAGCTTAGGCAGAGGATCCCAAATGGCATTCCTTATTCCAGAAAAACAAGCCTATTTGACAGACTACTTCACTCAAATGGCCACCAGAACCCAGATATCCATAAGGAAAATCCTGCAGACCCTAGGGTACATGGCCTGTTGCATCCTATTAATTCCATATGCCAGACTGCATATGAGGAAACTTCAGTGGTACTTAAAAGACTTTGGTGCCAACATTCTCAGGACCTGGAAAATGTCATTCCTATCATACCTTGTCAAAGGGCAGAGTTTCTTTGGAGGGCAGCAGCATGCAACCAAAACAAGGGACCTCCCTTTATTCAACCCCACGCCACCCAGACCCTAACCACAGATGCATCAGACTATGCCTGGGTGGCACACCTGGACGACAAGTGCATTCAGGGCCACTGGAGCCCAAGTCAAATTCATCTGCACATCAACCAAAAAGAGATGCTAGCTGTTCAGCATGCTCTAACAGCTTTCAGATCCCTACTCTCAGCAGGCCCCCTGCTAATAAAAACAGACAACACTACAGTTATGTGGTACATCAAAAAGCAGGGGGGAATCCACTTTTACCCTCTCTGCAGGCTGGCCATGGCCCTGTGGAACACAGCCCTGGACATGCAGGTCCATCTGCAAGCTCAATTCCTGCGAGGCAAACTAAACTCACTGGCGGATGACTTCAGCAGAAATCTCCTGGACCCACATGAGTGGCAATTAGAAACCAGCGCCTTCAGCCTTCTGATCCAGAAATGGGGGACCCCAGAGGTGGACCTCTTTGCCTCCCCCTACAATCACCAGCTCAGACAATTTTGCAGCAGGACACCTCACAGCAGGGCCTGGAAAGTGGATGCTCTATCCTTCCAGTGGGTAAACCTCTCAATCTATGCATTTCCCCCTCTGCCCCTTCTTTCAAGAATATTGCTCAAGATAAGACAGGACAGACCAAGGACAGTCCTGATTGCCCCGGACTGGCCACGCCAGCACTGGTACCCACTACTGCGCAGCCTGTCACTGGTGCCGCCCTGGCACCTACCCCAGAGCTCAACCTTCCTCACTCAGTCTGGCTTATTCCTTGAATTCTCCCCCAGTGACCAGCCTAAGCAAGCAGGTGCTGGATGTCATTCTTGAAGCCAGAAGACCCAGTACAAGAAAATCCTATGCTGATAAGTGGAAAAGGTATTGCTCCTGGATTCAGTCTAAAGGAGAGGACACTGCACTACCCTCCCTACCTTTAATCCTGGATTACCTATCAGATCTACTCCACAGAGGTCTATCCTTCTCCTCCATTAAGATCCATGCCTCTGCCATCTCAGCTCATTACAACACTGAGCCACCTCTCTTCTCCCACCCTCTCGTCAAACAGTTCCTGAGAGGGGCAGACAACTTAAGGCCACCAAGGAGAGCACCCACCCCTGCGTGGGACCTTAACTTTGTATTGGAAAAGCTCATGCTCCCCCCCTTTGAACCTGCAGTGTCAGCAGAGTTAAAATTCCTCTCTTGGAAAATAGCCTTGCTATTGGCCATCACTTGAGCTAGAAGAGTGTCTGTGCTACAAGCACTTATGGCTGTGGAACCCTTCATTATTTTTCATGCTGACAGGGTCTCCCTCAGGACTAATCCTTCCTTTATGCCTAAAGTGGTGTCCAGTATGGCTCTCAACCAATCTATCCATTTGTCAACATCCTTCCCTAATCCTCAAAATAAAGAGGAAAGGATCCTGCACTCTTTGGATGTGCACAGACAGCTCGGATTCTACCTGGATAGGACTAAGCCTTCTGGAAATCTGACCAGTTACTACTCAGTTTTGAATCAGGGCAGAGGGCAAGGCCATTTAAAAACAGACAATTTCAAAATGGATAGCACACTGTATCTATTTCTGCTACAAACACCAAAGGGGAGCAATCCCTCAGGGGGTCAGAATACATTCCACTAGGGCAACTTCTACCTCCACAGCATTCCTCAGGGGAGTCCCTACCAGGGACATTCTGGAAGCTGCTACCTGGAGTTCTGTACACACATTCACTAAGCATTATCACCTGCCTATATTTTCCAAATCCAGGGCAGGTTTTGCAACAGCAGTCCTGCAGGGCATACTAGCCAGCCCAAACTCTTCTTGACTACCTCCTCCCTTTCTTCAGCTTTGGGAATTAACCCAAGTGTGATGACAGCAACAGTGAAACATGAAGAACATAGTACAGTTGTGTACACTTACCATAAATGTAGATGTTCAAGTGTATTCACTGTTGCAGTCTTGGTTTCCCTCCCTCCAGCCCCCTTCTCTCTCTGTCTCTCTGTCTCCTCTCTGTGTATATTACTCACTCCTTACAGGGGTATTGGTATTTACTTTTTACCGGTGGCGATTTCCCCAAAATAACCTGGCTCCCTTTTGGGGGGCTCCTGACATTTGGGGCAAGAAAAACTCATGTAATGGTGTTGGCTGCCTGATGTCCTTCAAGGATGCATCTGCAGTCATAACATATGGGTTGTCCTGCCTCAGGCAGCCCTTCGGTCGGCCGGATTCCAAAGTCTGGGTCTGGCCTCGGCTGATGTCGCACTTTCCCCGACGTCAGAGCTTCTGGGGTATAAAGGCATCAGCCGACGCCATTTTCCTCAGTCTTTCTTGCCACGCGGTGCCCAAAGCAGAAGCTGTTTGCAAGTGCCGGTCGGTCAGATCCAGAGATTTCAGCTACCGAAGACTTTGAAAAAAGCTAAGTACCCCGTTGGGGACTCTTTCTTGCCTCAGCCGATGTCAGACAAAGTAAATAATTGTTTAACTTGTGGGAAACAAATAGCTCATAAGGATTTCCATTCTTACTGCCTTCCTTGCTTAGACCCATACCACGACGTATCAGCTTGTTTAGCCTGTGCCTCCTTCAACCGACGGACTCTTAGACGTCGGTCGGAGTTTGCAGAGGAGTTTTTTGGACCCGATTTTGCTTATAAAATGCTGTTGGAGACTCCGACTACGCATATGGTCAAAAAACGCAAGGAAAAGGACCGACACTCGCGGCCCGCGGTTTCGGCTGAAACCACGGCTAGGCCTACCGCGAGTGTCTCGGTTTCAGCTGAAACCGAGTCCACGGTTATTCCTACTACCGAAATCATACCTCCGACCACCGAGACCAGAGAGGCCCCGGCTGAGTCAGCTTCAGAACTCCCTACCGAAGCTAGTGTTCAGGATTTGTCCAACACCATACCGCTGGACATTTCAACTCCTGCACGTGGGGCAGCTTGGCCCCCAGCTTCTATGTCTATAAAGGCCTTCTCCAGGGCTAAAGCTGCCAAACTTTCAAAAGCTATGCCTGCCAAATCTCTATCCCAGAGGCCTTCCTCTACTTCTCAGATCCTCAGTCTTGCTGAGGACCTTATCTCCTTAATCAGGGGTTCCCAACCTCACCCGGACAGGGCCTCCCAGCCTCCTCTAGACAAAAGGCCCAGGGCTGACCCCTCTGAACCTCACTCCTCAGATTACTCCACGGATGGATCTGATTTGTCAGAACACCAGGAAGGGGTCTACTCTCCTTATGAGGATTCAGATGCAGAAGAATCTATCCCTTCATCCTCCCCCCCTGAAGAATTTTCCTTTGGGGAGACTTTACACTCCATGAGAGAACACTTTCAATGGCAGGGACAGGATTTCTCTGATTCTAGAAAAAGATTAAGGACCTTTTTGCATTTGCCCCAGCATAGGCCCTTAGCTATACCTCCAGTTCTAACTGTAATTGATGATGTGTACAATGATGTCAGTACTGCACCTGATTCTCTTCCTCTGGCCCCCGCCAAACCTGACAGATATTACAGGGTCCCGGATTCTCACTATCACTTGTATAAAGCCCATGCTGCAGACCCAGAAACTATTTCTCAGGGCCCTAAAGGGGTTGCAGCCGCTACTGCCAAAAATCCCCTACCCTCTGAAAGAGAGTCTAGAGCATTAGAGAGATGGGGAAAAAGGTTTATACATCTGCTACTCTTTCTGCCAGGGCATTAAACTGTCAATTTCACATGATACAGTACCAAGAATTTTTGTTAGATCAGCTAAATAAGAAACTTTCTTCACCTGAACCCTTAGACCGTAAATCCCTTCAGGATTTGGTACACAACTCACAACAGGTCAGTAATCATTTCTTAAAATGTGGCTATGATGCACTGGAGGCTTCATTTAGATCAGCTATGACTGGGGCAGTAATTCGTAGGCATGCCTGGCTGAAGGAGCAATCTTTGCCAGACCAGGTCAAGGCTAAACTCCTCGATGCTCCAATGGAGAAACAGCATTTATTTGGCTCCCCTGCACAGGAGATTCTAAAGAAGGTTGAAGAAAAAGCAAAATCTGTGCAAACAGTTAAAGATTTCCTGCAAGTTCAACCACTGAGGTTCAGTAGGAACTGGCCTACAAATAATTGGTCCTTTCCAGATTCCTCCAGGGCACAGAGAGGAAGAAACAGGTGTCCTAGAGGCAGAGGTCAATCCAAGGGCCCCTACAGAGGCCGCCAGTGGCAGCCTGCCAACCAGAGGAGTAGTGCAGCAGCTACAACTACTACCACTACTACAGGACAGACCCAATGACTTGACTCTGATTCCGCCTACCAGGGATCAACTGGAAGCACCCTTGGGTGGAAAGCTGGCTTTATTCTCAAAAAACTGGCATTGCATTACAAAAGATACATGGACATTGCAAATAATAGACAAAGGATACAGGTTTCACTTCCATACTTTGCCAAAAAGAAGCGGAATGCCAAACCTTCCACCAAACCAGAAGGCAGAGGCTTTAAGACAAATCAGCAAGTTACTTCAGATGAAAGCTATAGAAAGGGTACCATCTACAGAACAAGGCCAAGGATTTTACTCCAGACTATTTCTTGTGCCAAGAAAAGAAAACCAATGGAGGCCTATACTCGACCTGTCCACACTGAACACTTATCTCATTGTGCCAAAATTCAAAATGCTTACCCTACAGCACCTTCTTCCCATGTTGGGCAAGGAGTCTTGGCTGGTGACTCTAGATCTCAAGGAGGCATACCTGCACGTCCCTATCCGACCAGATTGCAGAAGGCACCTCAGATTTCTTGCAGGATCAGAGCATTATCAATTCTCAGCATTGCCCTTTGGCTTATCTACTGCACCCAGAGTATTCACGAAATGCCTGGCATCAGTAATTGCACACTGCAGACTTCAGGGAATTCAAATTTATCCATACCTGGACGACTGCCTAATACAAGCGGACAACAAGAAAAAATTGTTAAAGGTCTTGGCCTATGCTATACACCTGCTACAGACCTTGGGATACACAGTCAACATCCAAAAGTCAAGACTTGTACCATCCCAAAGGATAACCTTTTTGGGTGTGGATCTGGACACAATCACCCAGATGGCTTTTCTCACAGAAGAAAAACAAAAACAACTTCCAGATTACTTTATGGTTCTGACAAGACAAACTCAGCTTACTGCAAGGAAAGTCCTGCAGGCCCTGGGTTACATGGCATCCTGCATAATTTTAATCCCACATGCCAGGTTGCATATGAGGAAATTACAATGGTACCTAAGGAATGTATGGTCTCAACACAGTCACAGTCTAGAAACCATGATACCAATAATTCCATGCCTTCAAAAGGAATTCCTATGGTGGGCTCAGGCCTGCCAGTCCAACAGAGGGTTGCCTTTCAACAAACCAAAAACAAGCCAAACCATCACCACGGATGCCTCAGACCGAGGATGGGGAGCGCACATGGAGGACAAACTAATCCAAGGCCTATGGCCTCAAGGGCAGCTAAGCATGCACATAAACCAAAAGGAAATGCTGGCAGTGAGGCATGCAATCGAAGCATTCAGACCCTTCCTCCACCAAGGACATCTGTTAATAAGGACAGACAACACCACGGTCATGTGGTACATAAACAAGCAGGGAGGCACACATTCCTACCCTCTATGCCAGATGGCTATGGATCTGTGGAACCTATGCCTGAATCTCAATATTCAGCTGCAGGCCAAATTCGTTCCAGGAAAAGAAAATACACTGGCAGACAGCTTCAGCAGAACTACCATGGATGCACACGAATGGATGCTGCACCCAGACATCTTCAAACTTATAACAAAGACATGGGGAATGCCAGAGATAGATCTGTTCACCTCCCCACTCAACCACCAACTGAAGACATTCTGCTCAAGGACATACCACCCACAAGCATGGAGGGTGGACTCTCTCTCTTTCAGCTGGAATGCCCTAACAGTATATGCCTTTCCACCTCTCCCATTGATGTACAAGGTTCTACTGAAGATCAGGGAGGAACAGCCAAAAGTGATACTAACAGCTCCGGACTGGCCAAGACAACACTGGTACCCACTACTGAGAAGCATATCTCAGGCAAATCCATGGCCTCTTCTTCTAATGCAGAACAATTTCAAGACCCTGCATCCCAACTTGAAAACATTACAGCTAACTGCCTGGAAAATTCCTTAAAACCCAACCAAACTGTTTTGTCTCAGAGGGTGAAGGACATTATCCTGGAGGCTCGCAGACCTTCCACAAGGAAGACATACTCAGCTAAATGGAAGAGATTTCTTATTTGGAGCACATCAAAGGGCACAGATGTTACAGTGGTAAACCTAGCACACATCCTTGAATACTTAGCAGAATTGTTCCACAATGGCCTGTCTTATACTTCCATTAAGATTCATGCTTCAGCAATTTCAGCAGAATACAATATGGATCCACCTATCTTCTCACACCCTCTTCTCAGGCAATTTTTGAGAGGGATCAAAAATGTTAAACCTCCAAGAAGACCCCCTCTACCTGCTTGGGATCTCAATTTTGTGCTGGAAAAACTGACTGTACCTCCCTTTGAACCAGCAGCATCAGCAGACCTACAGTTCTTATCATGGAAAACAGCTTTCCTTCTAGCAATCACTTCAGCAAGAAGAGTATCTGAGTTACAGGCATTAATGGCAGTGCAGCCTTTTCTTATTTTTCACCAGGATAGAGTGTCATTAAGAACCAATCCTACTTTCATGCCAAAGGTGGTATCTAGGGTATCCTTGAACCAATCTATTCACTTGCCAACGTTCTTCCCTAACCCACAGAACAAAGGGGAAAAACTTTTGCACACCTTGGATATACACAGACAACTACGTTACTATTTGGACAGAACAAAAGCTAGCAGAAAAACTGACCAACTTTTTGTAGCATATGCAACAGGAGTGCAAGGAAGAGCAATTTCCAAACAGACAATTTCAAAATGGACAGGAAATTGCATTCGCTTTTGTTACTCCTTTCATGGAAAGACAGTTCCTGAAAATATCAGGCCTCACTCCACAAGGGCCACAGCCACCACTACAGCTTTCCTACGAGGGGTGGCTACCAAGGACATTTTAGAAGCTGCTACTTGGAGCTCCATGCATACATTTGCCAAGCATTACAATCTACCTTTATACTCCAGATCCCGAGCAGGGTTTGCAACTGCAGTACTGCAGGGGATCTTAACTACACCATCCTTCTCTTAGTACCCCCTCCCCCAGATTGGCTATGGTATTTTACCCATATGTTATGACTGCAGATGCATCCTTGAAGGACATAGTACAGTTTTGTACCTACCATAAATGTAGATGTCTGATAGGTATGCATCTGCAGTCGGGATTACCCACCCTCCTTCCCCTCTGTGCTATCCCTAGGGTGCTTACCCCTCTTTCAGCTAGCTGGGGGAATCTATTATGGTGTATTTGTTTATTTATACATGTGTATATTTTGCAAATGTTTGGAACTTTTCAGCATTTATCCAAATTTAGCCTTCCTAGAGGGCACCTGGCATCTGGGGCAAGAAAAACTGAGGAAAATGGCGTCAGCTGATGCCTTTATACCCCAGAAGCTCTGACGTCGGGGAAAGTGCGACATCAGCCGAGGCCAGACCCAGACTTTGGAATCCGGCCGACCGAAGGGCTGCCTGAGGCAAGACAACCCATATGTTATGACTACAGATGCATACCTATCGGACATCTACATTTATGGTAGGTACAAAACTGTACTTTTTTATACCCCTGACGACCTGACGTCAGTCCTGGTGTGACAGCAACTGACGCAGAAATACAAAGTCTCTGGTATTCGGGCCAACTGAGAGTTACCTGCAGGCAGATAACCCAAGTGTGATGACTGCAACAGTGAATACACTCGAACATCTATATTTATGGTAATTGTACACAACTGTACTTTCTTAAACCTGACTAAACCTGAATTCCCATTACTATCAACATTAAATACTGATGTTTCTGCAAAAATAATGACACTCGACAAGGGAGGGGGATGGAATTGGTAGATCAAATGGATTATACTAGTAGAATATTTGACATGCTACAGGATACTGAGAAATATTTCCAGATGCCTAAGAATGAAACTACTACAGCCCAAAAGAAAATTGACATGTATTTGGATGATTCTTTAACCCGAGGTTTAATTATACCTAACTAGAATATATATATATATATTTGTCTTGCTTAACAAATTCCCTGTGGCACCAGCTTTGCTTGGTATACCTAAAGAATAAGTTAATAGTATCCACCCAGGGTTGTAAACCCTACCATTAGCTGTCTTTGTTGACAGAATGCTTAAGAGTTTACTTTTCAAGCGCAAACACATTTTAAAAGATTCGCTTGATTTTTTGAGAAAAATAACCTATGAACATTATAAAGAAAATGCTAGTTTACTTGCAATACATGCTGTTGACCTTTTCTCAAGCATACCTCATAAGATAGGATTAGATTGATTTAACACTGCCCTGTTGGAATTTAAAAACCTGAGCAGTAAAGAAATCAGGCTTTGACTGAATTGACAGAGTATATTTTGTACAACAATTTTATTTACTTTGAAGATGAGTATTATAAACAAATTAAAGGTGTGGCAATGAGGGAGGTATGGGCCCCATTATATGCATACTTAATAATGTTAAGCTGGGAAACAAATGTGATAAGTTCAACTATTGGGCATATTAGAATCTACGCATACAATACCTGAATGATGTTCTGATCTTATGGTAGTTATCTACAACTGAAATTCAAAATTGTATAAATTACATATCCAACAGTACTTCCTTCCTTATAGTTACAAGTAAACACACCATGAATAAGGTGAATCATTTAGATGTCACTATTTTAAAGAATGAGCCTGTTAACCAACTTTTTTCCAGTGCCTACTTACACTGTAAAAGGTGTCACCCTTGGACCTGTAAGAGAAATTCAATTAAAGGACAATTTGTAAGAATAGCTAGAGTGAGCTCTATCAACATTTTTAGATATAAAAACAAAAATGAATTACTATGTTCCTTGGTCACCCTTATGAATTAGTTAATGGGATAAATAAATATATATCCCTACAATAGGGAAAAATACCCCCCCCCCCCCATTGGGCAAGGGAGTAGAAGAATAAAAAGTGGGAGGGTAATTGCAACAATAATAACAAAAAAGATGATCCCTGATTTTATAATACACTATCAACATAGGTTGATTCAAGGAGGCTGTAAAGAAAAATTGGCGTATTTTTACACAAACACCAAGATAGTAGAGTTCCAACCTAATTTTGTAAACAAGGTGGGTAAGAACCTTCAAGGAATACTTGAGATCAATAAACCAAACAAGATAAACATTGAAAAGAATGGGACTTACAAATGAAGGGCTTGTAAACAACGCCCCTATGCATTAGAGAAAGATGATGTAGAATTAAACAACTTCTGTTCTTCAAAAATACCTATAAAGAAAGGAAATCATGCAATACCAGATGTGATATATGTGGCTGTTCGTGCAAGTTGTTCATTCTTTTATATATGCAAAACCAAAAGAACCTTACTTAAAAGGATCTATGAGCAATTTTATTACATCATAAGGAACAAAACTAATACTGCTCTGTATAAACATACTCTAGTTTGTAAGGAATCCAAAAGATTTTATTTTATAATCCTTGAAATACTTAGACCCAATGAGAGATGTGGACAGTGGTAAACCTTAATTAAATACAGGGAGTTATTATGGCAACTTAAGAGTAAATGCTGCATTTCTATCAGGTCTAAATGATCATATTTTGATCAATCCAGTTTTAAAACTAAGATCAGCCAAGATGTAAGGAACTTAGTATAGTCACTATTAACCACCTTTTAAAGTATTTTATTGCATATATTTTTAAATAAAAAAATAAGTTTTGAAATAGTCTGAGTTCTCATTAATTCACATGTAATATAGGACTATATGAAGTATTTTATTTTATGAATGTAGCTGTGAAGCATTTAATTACATATTTATTCCTTAGCAATACAACATACATTTGTTTTATGTATGCCTTGATATTTAATATTTTATTTTATTGCATTTTAACAAGTTTATAAGTATACATATGTGACATAAGGTTCTATATATTAAAAACCAAAGGAAAAATTTAGCAAGGCTAGACTTTATACTGTGTGATTCCTTAAACTTCTTGCATTAGAGGCAAAATGGGATATAAGCAAATGACCCTTTAAGGATATCAAGTGTTTCAGCTGTATGGCAGTTTTGAATGTCCATGACTTTTTTTTATTTTTAACCCTAATTATGGACAAATTCAGGCCAATGAAGTTAAACTCCACTAGTTGTGGACATGCATTTTCAGCCTTCTTATAGCATTATCAGCACAGCTTAAGTGGAATGTTTGGTTAACCTTTAGAAACTCTGGGTTGTCATACCCAGCTGATATCCATAACCATTAGGTATCTGCAAAATATCCCAATGAACAAAACTCAAACAATGAGTAAAAGGGTCAGACAGAAAAAACAATCAATCAGTAAAAAACAAAAGAAAAATCAAGCAAGGCTAGACTTCCTACTGTGTGATTCCTTAAACCTCTTGTTATTAGAGGTAACATGGGATATATGCAAATGACACTTTAAGGACATCAGGTGTTTCAGCTATATGGCAATTCTGAATGTCCGTGACTTTTTTCTTTTTAAGTCTATTTATGGACAAATTCAGGCCAGTAAAGCCAAACTCCACTTCACACAGAGGATGTATGGTTTCCTCTGTTTTGTCCTTATCTTCTGGAAAGGCCTCGGCATCTGAGGCCCTCTAGAACCCTGCTAACTCAACCACCGGGCATTTCTCATGCAGATTTTTCCTCCTTTTATCTAACCACATGGTCATACCAGTTTCAGTAATGGCCAGGAATTCTTTATACATATCTATCATTGTCCAAACTTCTTCCCAGAGGCCTAATACTAGAAAGATATTCAAAAGCAATTGGATTTCTTTTTTATTTGGGCTATAGCCAAGGAGTAGAATACCTTTACATCACCTGTTACCTTTTTTATGCAGGCCTAAGTTAATCTTCTGTAAAAATGAACCACATTATCACATCCAACTTCCATCAAGATCCAACACTTTATCTTTGATTTCCTTAAAGTTTAGCAAGGATTTCTTTAGAGATCCATTCTCTGTTAAGGATTCTGTCTGTCTAGGAAATTTTTGCTCTTCATTTTAGAGAAATTAAGCTTTCCTCCTTTGGGGCCTACAGCTAAAACTGATTTGAATTACTTGACTTAGAACGTTCTGTTTTAGTGCCATTACTTCCACTATAAAAAAATTCTAATATACAATCCTTATGCTTAACCCCTCCCTACTCAGTTATCCATATGAAAAAGTGATATACAGAAAATGTGCATGTTAGAAAACCAAACCCTGAGGATAGCACACTGATGGTGTGTAACAAAAGACTGTTTAAAGAGGGTAAAAAAATGGGCACAAGGTAGTGGAGATGTGGAAAGGAGGCAGCATGGTTGATGCACATATTTTGGGATTGTCAGAGGGATTTATGGGAAATGGCAGTGGTAACATGGCAGAAGACATATAGAAGGTATATAATGAGGAGGGTGAAATCACATGGAACTTCAGGTCTACTATAAGTGCTTCCATGCTCTTTGCTCATGATATGTTTGCTCACACTCACTAGCTCTAAATCCCACTAACCTGATCTCCCATAGTTACTTAGCCCTCCAAACACCATATCATACACAATTTCCTCAATCCCTAACCAGAAAACAACCTCCCTGCTTTGTCACCATCAGACTTCCATAACACTCCCTAACTCTAAGATTCCCTTCCTGTTCCTTAAATCTAAAATCCCATTCTTACTCCCTAACCTTAAAACTCCCTTTCCACTCCCTAAACCCCAAATCTTCCCTCCCCACATTTCTCTAAACGTTATCCTCCCTTATTAGGCATTGTCCTAATTTATATCCCCCTCCCCACTCCCTCACCCCAGCGGCCGCACAGAACTCAGGCTTGAATAATGTGTTTGGGTAAAGCTGCAGCAGTTGCTTGCCTAAACTTGTACTTGAGTTCAAGTAGGAGGTGAGTGACAGGTTGCCCAGGCTACAGGATGCTTGAGTCCCTGGCTCTACGAGAATAGTCTTTGAGTACTTGGTACTTGAGCACCTGTAGAACACTCTAGGACATTTGTACATAGGGATAAGGAAGGAGCTGTAATACATTCCAATATTAGGAGATAATACTAGTAAGACCAATAAACATGCTATCCACTGAATCAGTAGAGAGATCACCTATATCCAAGATCACCACAAAAGCAGTTCTCCATACCTTGGGAATGTAACCAGTGTAGAGACCCAGGATGAAGAGTTGATGTTGAGGATTTGCTAGATGGGAATTACTGTTACTCAGCAGACATATGAAGATATTGTCAGGACTCATGGAAATTGTATTTTTTAATTTTGGAAAGTGCATTAAAGACTTGGTCTAAATTGATTTTGGGAAGGGAAGTGTGCTGGAGAATAAGGGGAGACGGAAGGTTGGATGAGATGAAGTTGAAAGACATGTCCTCCAACAAAATAATATATCCTTAATGTCAGAAAAGGAGCTGCCTCTAGGGATAAGTTTCTTAAAGAACTGTTGGTTACTGCTGAGCTTCTTAATGTAGCTGAAGAAGGCCTTATAGATTTCTTTTGATCTAGATGAAACTTTAAGTTCATAGCTGTTCTTACATTTATTATATCTATTTATTCTATTTTTCTTGCACTTTGTTAACTGTGTAGGTGGGCTGGTCTGACGGCCCTTTTCAGCCATGACACAAGCTGAAGAAGAGGAGTAACAGCAGACTTACAAGAAAGAAAAGCAGTATGAGTGTATAATTACAAGACAGATAGCCAGCTGTAAGATAATGGCATAGGTATAAGTCAGATCATACACACACACACACACACACACACACACACACACACACACACACACACACACACACACACACACACGCACACACATGCACGCACATATACAGATACACACACACACACACACACACACACACATATACAGATACACACACACACATATACAGATACACACACACATATACAGATACACACACACACACACATATACAAACACACACACACATATACGGATACACACACACATATATACGGATACACACACACACATATATACGGATACACACACACACACACACACACACACACACACACACACACACACACACACACACACACACACATACAGATACACACACACACACACACACACACACACATATGCACATGCACACACACGCACACACATACAGATACACACACACACACACACACATACAGATACACACACACACACACACACACACACACACACACACACACACACACACACATACAGATACACACACACACACACACATACACACACATACAGATACACACACACACAAACACACACACACACACACACATATATACAGATACACACACATATACAGATACACACACACACACACACACACACACACACACACACACACACACACACACACACACAGTATATGCCGCATTTAGAAGACTGTTTACCAGAGACTGTAGTTTTGATATTGACATTTTCTCTCATGTATTCAGATTTGATTTATGTGGAAATGTGAACCTGAGATGAGAAAGGTAAATATATAGGTTAACTAGCATTGTCAAAGCAGTTACATTTAATTTCCTCATGAAGATGTTCTTTCAGCTTAGGTCTGAGGTTGCCTTGTT
The DNA here is from genome assembly GCF_019279795.1 of Protopterus annectens. NCBI lineage: Eukaryota > Metazoa > Chordata > Ceratodontiformes > Protopteridae > Protopterus > Protopterus annectens. Next base: position 492,666,605 of record NC_056745.1, read on the forward strand.
TCTGTTTCTGTAAGGAGTTGATTCTTTGTAGAAAGGAATAAGTTTTGGGAATGTATTTTCACCTATTGTAGATTTGAAATTTGGTCTAGCAAGGGCTGTGACATCTTTCTGATTATTTCTGTGTATAAACTGGGTCCTTTATGGTTGAGGTTGTTATTAAAGGGGAGAAGCCATTGCCCAAGGATTGTAATGTTAATCTTAGTGTAATGTACTAATTTTCTTTTATTTCATATGAATGTAATATAATTAGTAAATGTATGTGTAATTGTTAATTTATATTACTTAATGTCTGATCATGTACATTACTAATTTCTGTTTAAGATATTTATAATATGCTGGAACTTTTTTCTCCAGGTCTGTGCTTAAAGGTTTTTTTTTATGAAATCCAACCAGACAAACCCAGTAAAAAAGCAAAATGCAATAAAATAAAATAAATAATAAATAAAACTCTTCAAAATTTCAGCTCCCGGTGAGTACAAGGTCTAAGTGTTATGTTTGTGAGCCTAAGGCGAACTGTGTATCCATGCTACAGTCATTCGAATTAGTGCATCACTTTAGAGCAGTGAGGCATAACACATAGCCTAGAAAAGCAGCTACATTTTCCTAACTAACTATACTGTTAGTTTCTCCAAATGGCTACTGGTATAGTCCCTATCATGGTAGTATTATAATGGGCAGGATTCACGAAGCCTCCGTGCATGAGATACATGGCTTACATGGAGGCTGCAGTTAAACGGTGTAACGTCAGCATGTCATGCATATGCATGAGGGCATGCTGAATCACACCAAAGGCTAACATGGTCTGTGGAAGACAGTAGGGGGCGTGTCCGTAGGCCGAGCCCTGCAAGCGGACACGCCCCCAGAAGAGTAAAATTGCCCAAAGTAAACACCCACGACAGAGGCCATGGAAATGTGAATAAACACAACACAACACATGCCCCCACAGACTTTGAACATAAAATATATAAATGAACATGTTATATATATTTTTTAAATTGTAAAGATGTTTGCCCGTGAGTGAGCTCGTTTGCGCGGGCGTGCCCGTAGCTTAGCCACAGTTAGCAGTCAGTGGAAAAGGATATAAGAACTAAATATGCAAGGTAAGCCAAGAAGCAGTAGCGTAGTGGTAGAGACATCGGCTGAAGAGCAGGCATTCATGGTTCGAGCCCCCACAACATCAATTTTTATTTTTAGTAAAATAAGCATGAAACAAGTCCCTGACAAACATGTACACATATAAAATCATAGTTTATGTAAAATGTAATGAAATAGTCCATTTATTTTGAAGAAATGTGAGATAACAAAACAATAAAAAACACGAGATGTGCCTATAGCTGAGCTACAGTTTAACAAGGTGAGTGCATCTGCCCGTAGGTGAGCAGTGGTTTAACAAGTGTAAAATGAGTGCCCGTAGGTGAGCAGTGGTTTAGCACGCTGAAACTGTGTGCCCCTAGCTGAGCTGAGCGTAATATGCATGCTAACAGCCAAATGAAGTGTAAACCAGCGTACCCCATTTGCGCGGAGCTGCGCACCGCGCCAACAAGCTAACCGACGGGCAACGTTGAGCAAGCCGTATCAAAACTGCCTTTACACAGACATACCCCTCAGCCTGTCTAGACAGTCATAAAAAATAAAAAGCAGTGGCCAAGTTCGAACCCAGGATACTATGCACCATAGTCAAGGTACTGAACCACTAAGCCATGACAGCAGTACCTATCAATGCAGTAATAGCAAATATATAGGAATGAATACAAAGTGGAGCATGACAAAGCAGGTTTTGTGAAGTTGATACAATTCCAAAATGGCCAATCACAGATATGTGGAAAACAGCATATATAAGCCCCATAGGTGGGAATACACAGCATAAACGATTGTAGAACTAACTTGCAGCCAGAATGTCAGGAGTAGGTGAGGGTAGTTGCTTTCGAGCACAGAGGTGGGGCGTTGAGGAGTCCAGATACATGGTCTGGCTCCTAGTCCACAATCATGAGGCCCAACTCATGCAGGGCCAGGTCCTGTGGGGAGCATATAGGGCTGAGGCGTGGGACCGGTTGGCTCATGATCTCACCAGTGCCACAGGGATTCCAAGGACTGGTAAGCAGGTTTGTCACCACCATGTGGACCTGAAGAGATGCAAGCAGGACCAATTGAACCTTTGGATCCAGGAGGCCCGGCAAATGCCCAACGCCCCACTACTGAGTAAGTTACATTTAATTATGTATGTAAGAAATTAAACTAGCTGATATTATGGAGATGTGTATTCCAATATTACTTCATTTATATTACAGCTGCAGGTGTCCGTTCTGTGAACCGCAGAGCCTATGGCAATAGGCTGGTGCGGTTGTGCCACCAGGCAGGTCAGTATTCCTCACCCAGTAACTGTAAAGAAATATAAAAGTATGACAGTTAGCAAAAGAGTGCAGTGTAGTCACTAAGTAATAGAATGTGCAAGTAACCGTGTAATAGTGTTTGCAAGTATTGCTTGATTACAAAAGTGTGTTGCAGTCTGTAATTCAAACAGTAAAATGAAAATGTCTGAAATAAATTCTGAAATAAAGATGCCCCACCTGTAATATAATAGTACACAACCTGCAGCAGGCTGAAAAGTACAGCTGCAGAAGATAAGCAAATCACATGTGTGAAATATACCCCTGTTGAAATACTGAAACGTGACAGAAGTGAGACTGCTGGAAAGGATTGTAATAACTACAGGTAAAACATGTCAATAAAGCCTAGAAGTAAGTACCATCCTGAAAAGTAAAATGAAAACAAGTGAGAGAGTGTGAGAAAGAGTTATGAATCCACCAATAAAGTAGTAATAACCCCTGAATAAAGTACACTGCAGTCAGTACAGAATGAAATGAATGTGAGAAGCAAAACCAAACAGCGAAATCTGTTCAAAGTGTTGCTGCAGCTGGAATGTGTATCCCAAAATCTGGATATGTTGCTCTCAGTCTGCAATATGCAGATAGTATGATTGTCTGACATACCAAACATCCACAGTTTTCTATAGCTATATAAAGCAAATGTAGCAGGATGATGTAGCTGAACAAAGCCAGATATGAATGTGTATGAAAAACAATAAAATGTATATTGATGTAGCAGTAACAGTCTTATCACCAAATTTAAGTAGTTATCATATAGGAAACTGTAGTTAGAACAGTAGTGTGTATATATGTGCAGCTATGAGAAATGTACAGCATATGTATTGGTATTCGAAGGTGTTAATATTATTTTCTTCACCCCACCCTATAACCACATATAACCCATTCCACGTGAAAATGATATGTGCAATCACAATTAACACCCCTGGACATTTGTCCTGTTGGGTCATAAATATCTGCATGTCCATTGATGCATCTGCCCTGTTCATACATCCAAACCTGATGGCCTGTTGCCATCAATCAACCCTGCATGTTGTTGGACTGTGTATTGCTGTTCAAATTATGCATGTGTTATGCTCGCTGTTCAATGGTGTGAATATTTGGGTGTTTGGTTAATGGGAATACGAATGCATGCTGTTACAACTAATTGCGAATGGCATTATATGTTACTAACCCAAACTGTCATGACATAATGCAAAACATAGGATGACAGAGAAGGCGGGTTCCAGCGGACCCACCTCTTCCACCTCAGCTGGTGAGTGCACCTGGCACTAGTGCCCAGTCTGGACCCTCCTCCGGTGGCCCTGTGCCACCTGCAGGTGGAAGCCCTGCAGGGGATGGGGCCTGTCCCCCCTCTGCAAGCATGGCCGGATGAGAACCACCACTCACCCTCCATAGCGTCCGGACTGTGGTGCGTAGGGAGATCCGGGACACTGTTCTTGGGCCCCTATGCCAGCTTGAGGCACAGGTGGCACAACTTACGGGCATGCCTGTTGCCCGGCCTACACAGCCCCCAGCACAGCCCCATCCTGGGCAGTGAAGGAACAGTGGCAACTGCCCATGGGTGGGGATATCAGTTCCACTGTTGCCATCTGTGGGCTCATGGGCTCTGGATATCCAAACATCCATCCCCGTCAATTGTGTAACCCCCCACACGTGTCATACACCACCCCTGTATGCGTATTGTTTGTCTTGTCTGTTGACCTACCCAACCTACCTCCCCAGCTATACTGACTTCCTTCACCTGACATACCACTCTCACCTGAAAAAAAAAAAAAAAAAAGGGCACTCTGTACCCACAAAAAAATTACACCCCATACATAGCTGCCCATTCCGCACACATGTCTGCTGGACATGGAAACTATCAATTACAATTGGTTGTACAACAAGTATTATTGTTGTCCTGACACCTCTCTAAGGGGTGGAAGGTTTCAAATGTCACACCAAATTACATACATATGCACAGCTGTTGCTGATGAAGAAATGGGCAGCTATGGGCCTTACCTACATCCCTCCTGCAAATCCCAAGCTTGTTTCCCTACTGTCTTACCCTCTTTGTGACCCCTTTTTCACCACTTTCCTGTCTACCCATTTTCATTTCTTTCAAAGAAAATAGCGCTGGTGTGCGCCAGAGTAAGCACTGTTAAGCGGTTGTAAGCGGGTGTGCACGGAGCTGAACGCCAGTGCGCATGCGGTAGCTCTGCACAAACCAGCGCTAACCCAGTTACAACTGCTTAAAAGTGCCTTAGTCACTCTGATTGACAGGTCCTGTAGTCAGTTCAAAAGCAAAATAAAATCCCACTGTCACTCACGAACCCAGGACCTTGGAAACAGTAGTCTGCATGACCTACCACTAAGCCATGACTCTTATGCAAGAGCATTGTGCTAAAATAAATATATCATGTAATAGTAGGAATTAATGTAAAGGAAATATAGGATGTGTAGTACACAAAGCATGTCATTTAGAATTACTGTCAAAACTAGTGGATTTCCATAATAGTAGTGTGTGAACAGAAACAGCCTTGCTAGTTGGTAGCTAGTAGGTAATAATGTCAGTTAATGTACATATATAAATGTATGTATATTTACATATATATATATATATATATATATATATATATATATATATATATAGTTGTAGGTGTCAGTGTGCATACACACTTACTACAGGAAACAGGAGAGAGGAATGGAGAAATGTGAATCTACAACACAGCCTGAATCATGAGAGAGATACTAACCTTTACACACACAGAACAGTGTCCACAGCATACCAGCATGGTCCCTGCCCTTACAATCTGAAAGGGCAACGCCTATCTCACATACCCTTTTATAGCACTGTCCTGAAATCACAGTGAGAACTGCAATCAGTACACAACTGGCTGCATGCAATTAGCAAATGCTGGCTTACAGTTGGTGCAGAGGCCATCACATGGACTTATGCAGATACCTACAAAAGCATCCTGTACTCACACTCCACATATGCAATACGTTCATTGCACTGTCTGGAGGCAGACAGAGAGAGAGAGAGAGACAGACAGACAGAGACAGAGAGAGAGAAAAAAAAAACACAAACAACAACACACGGTACACACACTGAGTCTAAGCTGTCAGCAGTGACAGTAGCAAGCCATGCCAGCAGCAGCAGGAAGCAGTAGTAGTGATAATGCAACCAGCTGCGACAAACACAGGTAATGTAAAGTAGCAGGTTAATAGTCTGCATACTGTGAACCCTCCATATGTGTCATAGGTCTGTATCTATAGGTATGTCCATGTGATATGTTGTGTGCACGTAGTTCCACCAAAAGGGGTGCGGTAGTTTCCAGGGTCAGTAGACATGCCTCCTTAGTGGAGTGGGACCACTGTTGCTGTATGCCAGTGTGGGACCACTGTTGCTGTATGCCAGTGTTCAGGTACATATCCTGTAGTACGGCCAAGGTGTGTGCACGTGTGCATGTGTGCATGTGTGCATGTGTGCCCATGTGCATGTGTGCCTGTGTCCATGTGTGCATGTGTGCATGTGTGCATAAGTGCATCACTGGTAACATTGTGTGGACACTGTAAACTGTGTTTCCTGTCTTCCTCTCACAGGTTCTGGTGCTGCTCTGGTGTTCTGCAGCAGGGAACCTGAATCTGGTGCCACAGGTACTGGTAATGATGATATCTGTGTAATGGCACAGGAAGGTGTGTCAGGGTCTGCCATTGGTCAGCCAATTGATAGTACACAGCTGTCAACCCCATCATTGCGCACAGTCATCCTGCCAGTACATCCTATGTCACCATTGTCCCTAGGTGATGGACAGGATACAGTGGGCATTGACCAGGGTAATGTGGTATCTGTGGCACATGCTTCCCCACACAGCAGCCATGGGCAGGGTCCTGCGATGGTACCACACAGACAGTTGCCCATGGGTTCTCGTGGGAGCATCTGTGGGCATACTGCCTCTGGCAGACGTGCCCAAAGAGGTCTGTCAATCTCAGCTATGTTTTGGGCTGTCATGCAGGCACAGTCGCGTATGGAAAGGTACACCAGACAGGGTCTGAGGGAGCTGAGAGCATGTCTCACAGCCATGACTGACAGTATGCGTGACATCGCGGATGCTATCCATAATTTCACCAATGTCATAGACAGACATTGTGGGGACATATTACAACAGTTCCACAACAACATGTCCAGGAGCCAGGACAATGGTGGGCGGTTGCGGCGTCAATGTGGCCGTATGACAGCAACAGCAGAAGCTGGCAGTTGGCGCGGATGACAACAGGCCTGCGCACGCCCCTATAGTGCCAGCAGCAGCCCCAGCAATGCTGGGGGTCTGTGCTGTCATCGGAACGTCCCAGGAGACCATGTGCATGTGGCTCCGGACAGTCCCAACAGGGACCTGTGTCCAGTCAACACACTCCCGCTTCTGATGACAGTACCCAGTCTGGCTTAGTACCGGATACGGTCCATAGCACCCCTGCCAGGCACAGGTACCCTGTCTGTGCCCACAGACACTGATCTGTATGACCTGCCAGGTGCAGTCTGTGGCTGTCCACAAACCCCTGTATATGGCAGCCATGAGGTGGAACTGTGTGCGTGCATACACACATGTGAAATGTTAACACCTAGGGCTACCACATACATGCACACACTGCACCAACAGTGCCCCACCCTGTACTGCTGTCCCTCACCAACACACATACACACACATGTCAATTGGTGGTATCAGTGGCAGACTCAGGCATACCTAATTCACACCCTGTGCATATGATGAAACTATGCCACCTCCTGCAATCTCCAACATCAGTGGAGGAACAGGTAAACACGTTGCTGATGCACAGGGTGACTACATAGAAGTGTATTAGTAGTATCATGTTGGTAACAGTACAGTGTGCTGATATGACTGTGTGTATATCCCAGCATGCCTGATGCAGTAACCGTATGACAGTCCTGAATTGTTATCTGCACCCATAGTACGTACCAAAGTGTAACAGCTGCACATTATTGCATACCGGTGGTAAGGATGTCAACAGGTAGCCACATACATGGGTAACACAGGGGGAAGCTAATGTAAGTAGTGATACGCAATGATGGACATGTACAGTAATGGTGGCAAGTTGCACACAACGACTATGCAATGTGGATATTTGCGCATGTTGATATGTGTGCAGTACCAATGTAATCCAAATCACAATTAACTATGACATAATATCAGTTCTACCATGGGCATCTGCGCTGTGCATTCCTGGGTACATGTTGATAGTGCCTACATATTTGCACTGTTACCTACTGTTAGTGTTACCTCTTCTTTGTTGTACAATGGACTACTTCCAGCCCTGCTTACTGTAGCTTTGTTTGCATGCATGTTCACTTGGGGTTCCCTGGAACACTGCTTCCACCTGCAATGCAGAGTTACAGTGCTTCTGTGGACTCCCAGTGACATCTGCATAGCGTACGATATGTATGTCAAGTTTACACATGACAGAACGTCACTGTCTGTCCTGTTCGCATGTACGTTGCCTGTGACACATTGCACATGTCTTACCTGGCATTTACCCACGTGTGCAGTCATATATGCCAGTGCTATGAAATCAGTAGCAGTACACCCACACATACACACCTTCAGTATGTTGTTCCTCATTGGCCCTATGTGCTGGTAATCACCATGGCAATCACACTACTAGGGTAGCATGTGCAAAGGTAACCTGTGAATCACCTCTATGGTCCAGTTGTGGTTTATGTGAGTCATGTGGCAATGTCACAACTGCCACATGTATGCAGTCAACCATCACCCCTGGCCAGGAACGTACAACACATGTGTGGGATGCCACCACATAGCCAATCTGGGGACTGAGCACTCTGAACCCAGTAATGCCATACCCTGTCAGGTGGCATGACATACTACAGTGACTACAATACCAGTCAGACATAGACCCGCACTGACAGCAATCTGAACACACTGGGGCATACTTGGAGACTCAGAATAGCATCCTGCCTGAGCATCACACACCTCTGCAGCTGGCACACAGGCATACGTTACGTCGGAACAGAGCACATGCCACACATGGCACACACATCCCGTGTGCCACACACTCACAGCCTGTAGGGCAACACAACACACCTGCTACAGATATGTCAGGTACCTCCCTTGGCCGCTGCAGTGGGGTCCCGCTCAACAGGCTGTACATGGTGAAGGTCACAGTGATATGCCTGTGGGGCACTATGGTCCACCACAAAACACATGCATACAGGTAAGTCAGAGGCATGGACACATATGACTCAGTCATTGACCATGCCACTATGGATGACCTGAGACATACCTCCCTGGACTACATGATAGGGAACATAGAAGGGATCTCTCAGCATGTGGCATGGACCAGTATGAGCCTGATCTTGGTTGCCATCATACCTTCACCAGGTATGCTACCACTATATGTAGGAAGGGTGTTCTATGTCTACATTCTGCTCAATCTCCAATGTCATTCATAGGGTATCCACTGGCTGTCAACATGTGCTTACATGCTAGGGAAGCCACAATGATTTGCGAGGGGCAGCTTGCACATGACACCCATGGGCCAATGTATATTGGTGAATCCCCTTGATACACACATAGTGCCTTATGCTGCAGGACACGGATTACATAGCCACCTCCATGGGTATCACACAGGATAGGACAGTAACAGTGATGCTACACAACACCAGCAGTGTACACCGCAAGATGCATGCACTGAACACTGTCCTCAGCACGGTGAACTGCAATGCCTGTGCAGTACCAGAGTCCTGATTCATGGCTCACAGGTGCAACCCATCACTGCCAGGTTATACCTCATGCCATGCCTGTCGTCCCCTACACATGTAACACACATGGACAGGGGGGTGGTATCCCAAGGCACCACAGATACACACACCTCCAGGTTGTTGGCACAGCACAAAGCATCAGGGCCTATTCATGTGCAGCTAACAATGTGTCGGACTGCCTTCTGGTTCATAGCCTGGCACACACAACCCTCCCATACAGAGGAAACCCACCTATCCTCCATAACAACACTGGCAATATGACAGTCTCAAGAACTGTCTTTATATGGCTGGACTGCATCCAGCCAAACATTGTACATGAGCATTACGGTATCTACAACACACTAGTTGAAGGGTTCCCAGCATGTGGTCACTGAATTGCAGTGGAATAACATGTTACCCCTCCCACAACAGGTGGGAACATGCAGCACCTGTACATCGACTACATCTAGACTATATGGCCCAGACCAGATGTGTATCCCCTGCTGTAGGTATTTTACCATATACACCCACACTGTATAGACACATACCACATGCGGCCCCTGCACAGTAAGACACAGTCATATTGTTATGCATTGCAAATACCATTTATCCACTGGAGGCACATGTCAGACATGGTAACTACTGCAGGTCACAGGTATTTATGTGTATGTGTCACACACATACATCATGTGTGCATTGCCATTGCTGGTTTAGGCAATGGCATGCATTGTTATGCACAAAGACCCACACAAGGTCATAATGTGTGACACAACCACACGTGGCAGTTGTGGGTTTCCAAAACATACCTATCTGTACTCTGACAATGGTAATAGACCCAGTAGTGGAGCGCACTATTGGCATTACTGGCCAACTAGCCCTGTTTGGCTGTGTTGATAGTGTGGTGAGATCCTCTGTGTTTATTGAGGGAATATGCAGCATCTGGTGTATTGTAGTATTTGCCAAAAGGATCAGTTCTCTCATACTTGCAATTACACACACCCTACTACCCCCATACACACACACACTTGCCATTTGCAGGATTCATACCCCTACCTGATTATGTCATGACACGTGAGAGAGACGCATTAGCGAAGCACACTATTCAGATTACTAGGAGGTTCCTTTTCTCTGGCTGTACTTATAGGGTGCTGACATCATCAGTGTTTGGAAAGGGTAATGTGCATCATGTAGTGTGATCTCCTGATTGCCAAAACTAACATGTTTTTCATACAGAATTGCACACACACAAACTCCCCACATCCAAACACACAAACACTTGTAGGTTTCAAACCCATACCTCACTATGTTATGACACTTGAGAAAGACGCTTTAGCAGAGTGTGCTTTTCAGATTACTGGGAGGTGTTCTTTCTCCAGCTGTATGTATAGTGGGCTGACATCATCAGTGTTTGGAAAGGGTAATGTGCATCATGTAGTGTGATCTCCTGATTGCAAAAAAGCACATGTCTTTCATACAGAATTGCACACACACAAACTCCCACATCCAAACACACACACTTGCCATTTGCAGGTTTCAAACTCCTACTTAACGATGTTATGACACTTGAGAGAGACGCATTAGCGGAGTGCGCCATTGGAATTACTCGGAGGTTTCTCTTCTCCTGCTGTACTTATAGGGTGCTGACATCATCCGTGCTTAGATAGGAGAATGTGCATTCTGTAGAGTACTTTCACAGTTGCCAAAAGGGACATCTCCCTCACACAGACTTGCATACACACTAACCCCCCTCCACACATACTGGGCAGTTTCAGGATTCAAACCCCTACCTAACTATGTTATGACACTCGTGATAGACGCATTAGCGGAGCGTGCTATTCGAATTACTGGGAGGTTTCCCTTCTCCTGCTGTACTTATAGGGTGCTGACATCATCCGTGCTTAGATAGGGGAATGTGCATCCTGTAGAGTACTTTCACAGTTGCCAAAAGGGACATCTCCCTCACCCAGACTTGCACACACACTAACCCCCCTCCACACACAATAGGCAGTTGCAGGATTCAAACCCCTACCTAACTATGTTATGACACTCATGACAGACGCATTAGCAGAGCGCGCTATTCCAATTACTGGGAGGTTTCCCTTCTCCTGCTGTACTTATAGGGTGCTGACATCATCTGTGCTTAGATAGGGGAATGTGCATCCTGTAGAGTACTTTCACAGTTGCCAAAAGGGACATCTCCCTCACACAGACTTGCACACACACTGGGCAGTTGCAGGATTCAAACCCCTACCTAACTATGTTATGAAACTCCTGACAGACACATTAGCAGAGCGTGCTATTTGAATTACTGGGAGGTTTTCCTTCTCCTGCTGTACTTATAGGGTGCTGACATCATCCATGCTTAGATAGGGGAATGTGCATCCTGTAGAGTACTTTCACAGTTGCCAAAAGGGACATCTCCCTTACACAGACTTACCCACCCACTAACTCCCCTCTACACACACTGGGCAGTGGGCAGTTGCAGGATTCAAACCTCTACCTAACTATGTTACAACACTCGTAACAGATGCATTACCAGAGCGCGCTATTTGAATTTCTGGGAGGTTTCCCTTCTCCTGCTGTACTTATAGGGTGCTGATATCATCCGTGCTTAGAAAGGGGAATGTGCATCCTGTAGAGTACTTTCACAGTTGCCAAAAGTGACATCTCTCTCACACAGACTTGCACACACACTAACCCCCCTCCACACACACTGGGCAGTTGCAGGATTCAAACCCCTACCTAACTATGTTATGACACTCGTGACAGACGCATTAGCAGAGTATGTTATTTGAATTAGTGGGAGGTTTCCCTTCTCCTGCTGTACTTATAGGGTGCTGATATCATCCGTGCTTAGATAGGGGAATGTGCATCCTGTAGAGTGCTTTCACAGTTGCCAAAAGGGACATCTTCCTCACACACACATCAACCCCGCTCACCCACACACACACACACACACACACACACACACACACTGAGCATTTGTGTGGTTCGAACTCCTACCTACCTATATTATGACACTTGAGGGAGACGCATTAGCAGAGCGCGCTAACCGAATTACTGGGCATCTGGTCTGCACCTGCAGTATTTATAGGGTGCTGACATCTTTATTTCTACAGAGGTATGTACATCTAGTACTACCTGTCAGGTGGGGGATAGCATATATATGCATTTGCAGCCACCTACGTCAGGGTCAGATATGCACATCGCACTGGCAGGTTATGTTCTATACCATGCTTCATGACCACAGGACCTGTAACACACAACACAACCAGTCCAGAACACCACTCCCACATCCAGGACGCACACTTTGCTTCCCTGGGAACAGTGCCGGGATATGCAGGTGTTCACATACACCATTTGAGTTGTTAACATCAGGTACATGCATATAGTGTGTGAGAACTACTCAGGCCTCTACCACTTTACCCTACAGCCACTACAATTTATGGGTCCATGTGCTATGGCAGAACCACACACCACAGCCACATGGGGGAATACATATTGCACCTGTCCATCTGCAACATGGGTACTCACTGTTCCACACCAGAGGTAGACCACCATTGTTGATATCTGACCGTACCCACCTTTCCCTGGACATCCATATCCCATCCCCACCCCCAGGCAAGGTTGTCACTGCACACAAATTGTATTTAGCACAAGCAAACTCTACACTTGTGAAGACTGGGGTGGACGACTTCAAAGGACCCATGCTGGGGGACTATACTGGCCACTCTGCATAATCCTTGACATTTGCATTCTATGAGCATGTGTAAGGTTTGCATTGATCATGCTATCCCACATATACCCATGACTGCCCCACAACAAGACACCTGTCAGGTGTACACCAGCCATATATGAGCCATCCAACAGACAGAGTGAGCTAATACATTGCAGAGCTGTAGCCCACAGAGGGAGGATATCTGTGAACAGTTCCGGCACAACACTTCATTCCCACATAATCATCACAACACAGTGTTAACAGTGGAATTGTCCAGACAATGCAGATAGGGCTCCCCTCAGTCTGTTATTGATGGCCACTTACTGTTAGAGGTCCTCAACAACCCTCTTCCAGCACACACCAACAACATGGCTGTGGCTTAGCACATTCAAACCCTGGGATCTCCACTGTGCCCCTGCTTGACAGAGGCACAGCTCACTAGCCTCACACGTTGCCTTATGTGACCTACTTTACAGTGGCAGAGTAGCCTACTGTACTGGGGATGCAGATGCCAGGCACACTCTGGCTAAGCTGTCATTCCCTAGGGCAACAAGCCTAGTATTGACCTCTACACCCATATGTTCAATTGTCAGATGCACAATATTTGTTGTGCTGTTATACTGTTTGCAGGTCTTTATTGCCATAGCATTCCCTGTTCCTATGAACAACTTGTGTATCTGTGGAAGATGTTTGAATATGAGGGCGATCCACTATATCAATTATGTCTCTGTAGTCATTTACTGTGTGCACTGGGCAGATTGTTGTGTTGTGGTTGGTTCCTGGAATGACACGTACAAATACCAGATATGTGTGGCCAACTGCTAAATGGAGATATGGCCTAAGTGTGTGAGCATGCCCAATTCAGCCTTTCCATGGCATGTTGTCTGACATATGCCTCATTTATCAAAGTGTGTGAGCATGCCCAGTGTGAACTTTCCATATGTTGAACTCAAGTCCACCACATATTTGGGTGTGTGTGAACTTCAACAATATCTCATGTTTATGGTTGTGTGTTGGGTGTCATGTTGTGTACTAACTGGCCAACTGCTTCATGTCTGCCACAACAGGGATTATACTGTGCCTGCAGGGATTGCATGGGATACTTTGCAGACAGTTGTCAACATACTTTCATAATGACCTAACACTGTAGTACCGTATAATGTACTGGTTCAGTACTTTCACTGTGGTGGACAGTATCCTGGGCTTTAGTCCTATCACTGCTTGACATCTTCATAGTGAGCACAACAGACTGTGTAGGGGCCAGTTGTGCACATATGACCATGTTGCATTATGTTCAGATATGGACTACCTACACCAGGCTCGTCCAACATTGGTAGTGTATTCCACAACATAGGTGGACATTGGCAAACACTAGCGATGTTCCCTAGGCCATTTCTTATGCTAGTCACAGGGTGTGTTTGTCCTTCGACACACATTGTAACTGGAGTTTGCCATGACATATGTCATGGTTAGTATACTGTGCCTCCGTCTACCTCTGACATAACAGTGATACCCAGGGTTAACCTACCATCTCCCATCCACTCATCAGGATTCCTCTTGAGGGGTGTCGATAGGTGACTCTCTGGCTAACCTGTACTGGGAGTTTACTCAAGAGTGGGGGTGGCTTCTGTGTTATGGATCATTCAGTACAGCTTGTCCTATGTATGTCAGTGCTGGGGTTCAGGTCTCTCATGTGCATAGCTCACTGCCATTCAGATTGTACAAGGTGCAGCATGTTCACTGATTCCAGCTTGGACATGGCTTCATACATCAGGCACAGCTTGCCTCTGGCTGGGCAGTATGGCAGTGTGTGGAGCTGCAGTTTGTTTACTCAGGCAACACATGGCTTCTGTTCATGCTCTTTGCTACTCCTGGTGGGGTACTGTTGTGGACTTTACAGTTGATGGAGGTGTCTGCTGAGGTATATCCCACAGGGCTATTGTAGTCAATTGTGACACTGATGAGGATGACTGCAGAGCCACAGTGACCTCCCCTTATCTACATCTGACAACCTTCATGATTAGGTGGGTATATGGTATGTTTCTGCGAACACTACAGCCACATGTTTGTCCAGTGCAGGATATCTATCACCTTGTGTCCCCAGGTCTCTCATTACATGTTAGGTACGTAATGGGTTAACACCTGTGTGGTAATTTGTGGGCACTTACTGTATATCCACGGTGGTTGTCTATACACAGTTCTGCAATTAGCTTGTTGACATGGCTGTGACTCCAGTTGTCTGTTTCTAGGTGTCCCTTTTGTGGGTTGCTTGTGTCAGCTGGGGGTCGGATATGGTGGGCTGTTTGTACTCCTCTGCATACATGTTCAGTCACAGTCCTTCCATGTTGGCCTGTACCTATGGGACATATATACGGAACAGGGGGGGGGGTCCCAGGACCAAGCCTTGTGGGATGCCACTCATATCTGCCATGGATGCAGCATGTCTGACCATGTCAGTTCTGTCCTTGGTCTGGTTTGCAACCCCTCTACTGACATAGGGGTATATATTTAAGCTGGTGAACATATCCATACTGAACTCGTAGGGTATTGTCTGGAAGCATATGCACGGTCCAGCTACGCTGCGTGGACCACATTGCTCTCATCAATGACCTTAATGACTGTTTCAAATGGGTCAAACATGTTTAGGGGCAGGATCTGCAGTTACGACAGCCACACTGTGTAGGGTCCAGTATCAGTAGGTCCACGATAGTTTTATGTCTGCGGTACATACTGATCCTTTCCATAGCTGTGCAGACCAAGCTTGTCAGGATCCTGGGGTGGTAGTTTGCAGTATCCATTCAGGCAACACCTTTGTTGTGAAGGACCACTGTTGTTGTACACTGCTCTTTGGGTACATATCCTGTGGTAAGGCTGACATTGGGCAGTAGTGTGATTTGGCATTCCATTATTCTTGGAGTCCATGTTGGCCTCAGCCCAGGACACCATCACATACCTTTACTGCTGTGTGTTTTGCTTTGCAGATGATGGCTGTTACCTCAGCATCTGCAATGTCAGGGGACCAGCAGTCTGCTGGGATAGATATTTTGCATTCTGGGGTTGCACTGCACCTGTCAGGTTGTATGTTGGCAATATGTGTGTGTGTTTGGTATGTTGTTTGTAATATCTGTGTGATTCGGAGCATATCTGTGGATTCCCAACATGGTTCCTACCATCAGTTAAGTAAGCCTTGTGATTATCCTTAGTGTCCTGTACAATTTGTATCTTCATAGGTTCATGGGTTCATACTAGGCTATCCACCCTAGGGCATTAGTAAGCCAAGCCAGAGTGTGTGTGTCTTTCACCACCCCTTGCTATGTGACTATTATGGCCATTTATGATTTTCTTTACTGTGCCTCTGTCTGGACGTGCAGCAGGCTTCTGTCACTGCACAGACATCGATGTTCTCCATACTGGGAAGTGCCTCAGGGCATGCATATTGCAGTTTACACATCTGGCATTGGTCAGCATTACCCTTATGTTTCTTACCAGTTATGTTTTCTAGGGTGGTGGGTAGTCTTTTTGGCCTTGCCTACGTACGGCTCTATGGAGGTGGCAAAGGCCTTATCCAGTATCCAGATGCCCAGGGGTAACAGGTGCAAGCCATCCCTGGAACAGCAGCATGGCTTGTCATGCATGACATCTCAAGCAGACAGACATTAGACCCTCTTGGACTGACAGCTGTAACTGTGCCACCTGTTAAAGATGATCATTCTGTGTTTGTACTGTGGCATCATTCTTGGTGAGGGTTGGATGCTGCAAACGGCCAGTGTCATACTGGCCTGGGGTACATACTCAGAGAGCTCATCCATGTCTCTTTTCATGTAGTCCAGGGAGGTACATCTCAGGTCATTCACACCAGCATGGACAATGAGTACATCATATTTCTGCTTGCTTTGGGGTGACCTGCGTACTTGTGTTATGTGGAATATTGTGGCAGCCTACAGGTAGCTTATTGTACCCTTTCCCTTGTTCAGTCTGGTGAGTGGGACAGCAGTGTGTCTGCCTATACAGACACCTATTACAACTGTATCAGGCATGTTGTTTCTCCTTCTGGCCTGTGACTGTTTGGCACACCAGCTTTGTGTACTATGTGTTGCATGTGCTATGTTTGGAGGTTGTGGTTGCTTGGGATCTGCTTTGGAGGCTTCTGTTGGTGTGGTGTGTTTGTAATTAGGGCCTCTGGGAATGTTTTTCTGTGTTTATGTGTTTGGTTTACAGTTGTGATAGGTGTATGTGTGACTGGGTTTGTGGTTTATGTGGTTACCTTCTCCTCCTGACTAGTTTTGACAGTACTGAGTTGGGGGAGCTCAGCCTCCGGTTTGGATACATGGTTGCATCTCTCACATATATTTGTATTTATTTGGGGGAGTTGTGGGTTGTCTGTGTACTTGGGGGCAGGTGTCACATTGCCTCTGGATTCACAGATTCTACTTGTTGTGGCTGGCCTTAGTGGATTGTATGTGTGGACATATTTTATTGCCATACTACTGATCAGTGATTACTTCCCTTTTTATGTTTGCTCTATCATGTAGTAGCTTCCTCATTCTCTTGCATGGTTTGGTAATGGCTGGAGTCCAGCATGCCAGATGCCTGCGTGTATGGCATTGTTTCTTGTTGTTATTTGTGATTGCATACTCCAAGCATTCCTGGCTGTGTTCATGGAATGCCTGTATAACATGTTCTGCAGTGTGTCCCATATTCTGCACTTGCACAGGGCCTTTCATGGATTCCACATCGGTTTGGAGGGGTGCAACCTATGCTTTACACATGTTTTTCACTGTGGTTTTCTGGCCAGGGACTGTGGTCAGGATGTGTATATCCAGTGTGATTACTCTATGGTCTGGTCTTACCAGTGAGGGATACACTTCTCATCTTGCCATCCAGTACCCATGTTGCTGATTATCACATCCAGTATGCTTACCCCTCTTGTGGGAGTGGTACGTTGTTCCTGGGCATTTTGGTTTATGGATTCTGGGAACTTTTCTCCTACTGTGTTGGTGCTAGTATAATGCTCCCAGTGTATGTCTGGGTATTTTCAGTCAAGCAATATAATGTGGTTTGGGGGCTTGATATATTCATGTATTCCAACATAGGCCAGGTGCAGTTCCTGGTATTAGGACAGTAGTCTGCAGCAGGCTATATACTGGGAGGCGGTTTTAGCCATTGGTATTTGACCATGGCTAATCCATGCTGCTTCTTGTTGTGGTACCAACATGGGGTGTGGTTATCCTTGACATTTATTGCTATTCACCCTCCTTTTGTAGCTTGTTCCATGTTTTGCGGCTGTACAGCACAGTATGAGGTGTGACCTGGTAGTGTTAGGGTGCTGATGTGAGCCTTGACCCAGTTTTCTATTACAGGACTGATATCTACATTCTCCATACTGTGTGCATTTACACTGCACACATCTTGCTGTTTAGACTTCTGGCATTGGGTAACATTACATCTAGGTTCCTATCCCTTGTGGTACCTATGAAGGTGGGTTTGTGTTTTGAGACTTACCTATTCAGGGCATGCTGTGGGTACTGACAGCCTTTGCCAGTATCCATGGGGCCTGGACTGATAGGTGCACACCACCCCTAGCAGGTGGTGCATCATGTCATGCTCTGCATGTCTTCCCAGGCTGGAACACATTGGCTCCCCTTTGACTAACTGCATTACTTCAGCCAGTTATTGCAATTGATCATCCCATCGTCATTTTGTGGCTTCATGCTTGGTGAGGGTGGATGTTAGTCAGGGTCCTCAGGTGTGCATATAGTACATGGTGTTACATTACTTAACACATGGCATTCATGCCTCAGGTGGTGCTGCAGGGCTGCCTCTGTCGGATGCGCATATTACACTCCCTGTACATGTTTGTGAGCAGGTCATGTCATTTTAGGCATCCCTGTTATTATTTGAGTGAGTCAGAGGGGGTATCATTCCCAGGGTTCCTACTGAGCCAGTGTATGTGCTATGCGTTGCCTCTTTGCCAAGGCCAGGGCATACTGGGCACGCCTCCTTCTGCCTACTGAGGCAGGCTCAGGTTGTTCCTCCTCTGAGTCACGCTCTGCCTGTGATGGCCTTGGCAATGGTGCGGGGCTGTTTGGCCCAGCCCTATGTTGGTCCTGCTGCAGCTGTTTTTGCAAGATCATGTTATGTAGCATAGCACATACCATGACAATTTGGGTACATGTAGTTGGTGTGTACTGCAAGGCTCCACCAGATATGTCCGACACCAGAACCGTGACTTGAGCAGCCCAAACACATGCTCTATTACATTACGTGTTTGTGCATGTGCCTCATTATGGCGTTCCTGTTCAGGTGTGTGTGCGTTTCTGATGGGTGTCATCAGCCACGGCTCCAGTGCATAACCTGCATCCCCCACTAGGTGTCCATGTGGGATGTCCCCATTGGCAAATGTCTGGTACAGCTGTGTCAAATGCCAGATGTGGGAATCATGGTAGCTCCCAGAGCAGCCAGCACACACATTCATTATTATGCCCTGGGTATCACACACGACCTGGCAGTTGATGGAGGGGAAGCCCTTGCAGTTAATGTAGGCCCTACCCTGCTCACCGGCTGGTGCTTTGATGCGTATGTGCGTGCAGTCTATTGCACCCACTACCTCAGGGTATTGCGCTATTTGCTGGAAGAGACGCATATTGTTTGCCAATACCTCACGGGCATTGGGGAAATATACATGATCACCGACATGTGCTGACATGGCATCCAGGAACTGGTGCAGTACCCTGGAGGCTGATGCCTGTGATATCCCCATCATATCATCAGTTGGTCTTTGGAAGGTACCTGTTGCTAGTATTCTTAGGCCAACACATACCTTGGTTTCCACCGGGATGGGTTCCCCTCTGTTGGTTCTGTGTGTGAGGCGTGGCCTGCACAGCTCAACTATTTGCTGCAGGAGCTCTCTGTCCACTCTATAGTGCTCTACTATCTCCAGCTCATGTAACCTGTGGTAGGTGACCCTGGGCCTGTACACTCTTCTCCGTCTCCTCACTGTGGGTTGTCTGGCACCATCTGCATTGTCACCACCCTCAGCAAGTCGCCTATGTCTCATTATGACAGCTATGGCAGCCCCTAACATTTCTGCTCTGAGTTCAGCTTTTTCAGTTTTCACTTCTAATAGCTTACACCTGTCTTGCAGTGTCTCTTGAGAGAAACATCCTGCACTGCTGTTTGCAGAGTTTTAAGTGCTGGGCTGGGCTACTATTCTGCCTGTGTAAGTGCCTGCTTCTAATTGTTTTCACCTGCTAGCTCAAGCAGTATTCCCTGCTAGCTTCCTACTAATTCTGTTGCTTCCTTTTTCCTTTCTGCTTCCTCAGGGGGGAGCAGCGTGCATACCAGCAGAAACACGCTCACAGTGGCTTACACACGCGCACACATGCTTACACGGTTCAGGATCTGCCTATTTGGGTTAAAACGCGCGCACACCCGCGCAAACAGTGTTACAGGTCTGCCAACAGGCTCCTACATGCTCAGTATGCCCTACACACGTGCACACCAGTGCAAACAGTGTTACACATCTACCAACACGCTCCCACATGCTCAGTCTGCCTTACACGTGCGCACACTGCCCTACTCGCGCTTCATGGCGCTCATACGTGCGCATGCACACCCAGCAAGAAACTTTGGTATAAGTAACAGTGTACACCTTCCATTTCTTGACTTTCCCATGCTTATCTTGTGGCACTCCTCTTTCCCTGACCTGTGTCTGTCATCTGTCATGTTACACTGACCTCCAATGAACTGCATTTCTTTCTACCATTCCCCCCTGTGATGTCACCTATCTCCTACTCTATTCCTCCCCCTTATGTATCTCTTACACTACTCAGACTGTGCTCATTTGCTATGTGACTGTGGGATTCAGTATCCTAACCCTCATTTACATGAGATTGCCTACTAATGCTTAGTTACATGTCTTAGACTCAGCTTCCCCCCTTAGCAACCACTACACAGTGGCCATGTTGTTTTTGGTCTGCTGGTCCCTGCATTGTCATTCCATGTATTGCATAAAACCCACATTTGTGGGTTTATAACCTTCATTTTTATGTTTTATACAGCGCAACCCGTTTGCGCGGGGCTGCGCTGCTTTTAAACATCAGCGATCGCCGAAAAAAAATATATATATTTTTATAATTTTTGCATCGGGTTACCTTGCCAATGGCCACATATTTGGCCATTGGCATGCTGCCTGACACATATACACCCTTTATTTGGAGCTGACATGGCTCCGTTGTGATTTTTCCAGAAACATACTCAGTTGTCAACTGAGTACATTTCTGCAGCTAAAACATCTCTTACACGGGCTGGTTTCTGCTTCGTGGATCGCTAATATACCTCATTTGCATACCTTTCGGCTACAAGTGAGGTATTTAGCATATCCACGCCCAGTCCGTGTAAGAGATGTTTTAGCTGGTCTCTTACACGGAGTTTAGGGCTGTTCCTGGATCGCAAGGCTTGCATGGAGTGTTACACGTCTCTTACACTCTGTGCAAGCCTTCGTGAATCCTGCCCAATGTCTTAAAGTAATGAGATAACTACAAATTACAATTAACTGGCATACTGAGGTGAACAAAGAGAGCTTTTATTGAAAATTCACATTGAGAGACAACAAAACAGACATTTCATACACACCGAGCCATAGGTTCAAATAAACACTAAAATGAATGTTTCACACAATGAGTTAGGTCTCATATTGTGCCCAAGATTAATTTTCAACTCATGCAAATATTGTACAACAAATCAGTGTTGGCCTGCTACCTTACATGGTATTTCTAAAAATATGGTACATTTAGATAACCTGCAAGGTGCTTTGTATTGTCATGTATTCAGTATTATTTAGAAATAAAATCTTGGTTTAATGTATAACAAGGTGTTTATCAAACCTGTATGCAAACTAAACTAAACTGTTAAATCAAAATAGCTTTGACTACCTATCAAAGTCAAATGACCTTAGAAAGAAAACTACTTCTGGTCAGATACTAATGTTAAGACTTTCAGTGGTAACACTGAACATGATTGATATGGAAGCACTTACCTGCTGCTATGAAGTAGATGCATCCAGTTTAACTCTTAAACACAGCTTACATATTTGCTGTAACATAATTATTTTGTTTTTGTCTGCAGATATTATTTACATGCGGAAGGCATGGTGATGTCAATGTATTCATACAGCATTGTGAAACTGAGATAATCTATTAATTTAGTTCAGACTTTAGATGTTATCATTTAATAGGCCATTTATTTTTGTGTTTTTGAAGGTAATGCATAAGAAATGGAATTAATCATGCAATGTTTGAATAATAATCAATTTGGACTACAATTTATTTATAATATTAATAAACCAGGGATCTATTTTTGTGGGTATAACTTTCTTAATAGTGAACACACAGTTTTATAAAAAGTAAAGCATATAGAAAGCTTACATCTTCAAATACGTTTCTTTATGGAGACTATAGCTATCTCAAAAAAGTTATTATTTTTGCTATCTTATAGTCATCATTTTTCTTAGAACTTCAGGATTTTATTTTATTCCTGACAGGAAGGCTTGGTTGTGCACTTATAACATATTTGCTATAAATTATAGTCATGTAGATCCTCAAAAGGTGTTATACTTCCAGGTTGGAGTAAACAACAAAAATATGTTTGGTAATGGTTTGGCAATGCCTCTCACTTGAGATATAATCTACAGAAAGTAGGAATTACTCAGAAAAAGCATTTTTTTTGTTATAGTTACAGTTTGGTTAGACTGGGGCATTCTTATTGAAATATTAAGACACTGCTGAATCTGGACGCATACTAGCAGCTTTATTTAATATAAAACCTGTGATTTTTTTTAATGAGAAGAAGCACACAATTCTCTTGTCAGTTTATAACCATTTGTTGTATACCTTCAAGAGAAATAATAAATATGGTTCAGG
Source organism: Protopterus annectens (assembly GCF_019279795.1). NCBI lineage: Eukaryota > Metazoa > Chordata > Ceratodontiformes > Protopteridae > Protopterus > Protopterus annectens. The sequence continues at coordinate 492,689,384 of NC_056745.1, forward strand.
GTCAGTTTGTCCATTCTTATAAGGTATACATTATAATACTAATGCAAGGGCTTTTTAGCTTGTACAAAATACTTATTGCAGCACTTTATCATGACACATATATGTATATATTTTTTAATTTTTTGGGAGAGAGGAAAGTTTCAGGGATGTAGATAAAATTATGAGCTGTGACTAGGGGTTGCAGTAGTTCTAATAACTGTATTTATGTTAAGGCAAGACAGTGGAGAGTTCTATATGAGAGGTCTGTGGCAAATGTTGCTATTTTGTTGTAACATGTGTCTAACTTTTTTATTTACTGTGTGGTTTGCAAGCTTGTAAATACAGCTGATGCATATAGGAATGTGGAAAGATGGTAGGACTGGGCAATGGTTCTCCTTGCTACTTCCGTTAGATATGTGTTTGACCAGTAGAGAGGTCCAAATTTTTGGCAAGTTTTTTGATTACTTACTTGCTGTATGCTGATCAAATTTCAGATTTTCATCTATAGTTACACATAGTAGTTTTGTGTGGGTTACCTTTCCTATGGTAGTGTTATCGGCTCATGTAATATTAAAAGAGTGTTTGAAGACAGAGAATTGTTTGAGTGTGAATAACATTAATTTCCTTTCTTGGTGTATAAGTCTAGACTTGTGGCCAGGATTTGACAGATAAAAATGATTCCTTGGTGCTTCTTTGGAGTTTTGTCAGATATTGTGACAGCGCCGAGGATGGTAGAATCATCAACATATTGCATGATGGTAGCCTGTCTGTGAGTTTGTTTATAAATGTATTAAATAGAAGGAGTCCAAAAATCAAACCTTGAGAGATACCTACAGGAAAAGGAAGAAAGTTTTAGAAGGTGTGTTGCCATTTTATAGCCATCTGTTGCTAGAGTAGATATTGAACTGGTATAACGTAGGTTGAGAGAGGTCCAGAGAGGAGAGAGGAGAGTTCATTTAATTGTTTAGAATGATAGACAGTGTCAAAAGGCTTTGGATAAGTCAAGATGGGTGAGACTAACTGACCAGCATTTCTATGATTAAAATATAGAAGGGCAGTTGTGTGCTATGACTTGGATAGAAGTCATTTTGTGTCTGTGAGAGAAGACTGTTGGCAGTGATATGCTTGAGGAAATCTATGTGAATACATTTCTCAATGATATTTGATGAGTGAAACAGTATTGCAATAAGTCTGTAGTGAGACAATTCTGTTAAATTTCTGCCTTTATGAGAGAGTATAAGATTTTTTTCAGACAACTGGCTCATGGCTGTCTGTAATGGGATGTTTAATATAATGGAGGTCAGGTAGACAGTGGGTATGTACATATTTTGAGGAGTTCACCTGTAAGGCTGTCTGCAGTTAGACTTGTATGTTTTAGATGTTTGAAGATGCTCTTTGATTGCTGAGATGGGAATGGGTTTTTAAGGAGAAGGACATTGCAAGGTCTGTTAGCTGAGTAGGTGTGAGGGAGCAGAGGTGGTATTACCTTTGATGAGAGATAAAACTGGATGAAGTGGTTGTCGAGGTCCTGTCCTAGTTGAACATAATGTCTAATGAAATAACAGAAAATAAGAATCCAATCCAATGTTTACTACATGCATTTTCTAAAAATAGCTGTTAAGTGATATTGTTTTAATTAGATCCCACAAAAACATCACAGTCATAAGTAATGCATTAAAAGTGAGTTTGTGTCAATGTGAACTGTCTGGTTAAAAGCCAATTGACCATCACCCCACAAAAGCAAACTGTCATGTTACTCAGTACAAACAGGAGCTCTTTCTCCATTCCCCATTACTGATACAGGTACTACAGGTACACAAATACCATATGCCACACATAAAAATACATAGGCTTACAATGAAGCAGAATCTTACCTTTATTATGCTTACTACACTCCAGTCATATGAAGTTCTGGATCAGTTAAACTGTCCTAAAGAGTTCTCATCTCTTCACTACTGATGCACGAAAAGTCACAAAAGTAACTGCTGTAGTTCTCAGACAACGGTGTGTATTTCCCATTATAGCCTTTCTCTTAGCCCACAAAACTGATCTGCTGCAAACGTAACATTGTAATAGCCAACAAAGAAAGAGCATTCTAGAAAATTGCCCCAGCCTAATGGAACAGATTACCTAATGAAATAAAATCACAAAATAGTCTTAACATTATGCAAAAAAAAAGCTAAAGGCCCATTTGACAAAGAAGAAATTTGTGATTGTTTTAGTGTCACAGGCTAATAAATACCTCTTAACATCCTTATGCACTCATATTTAATACATTTATGCATGCACTGCATCATAGTAATCTACTCTTCAGACGCAATCAGCTGAATGTTTTATAAAAATGTAGCTATTTACAATTGTCAGACTAAAAGAAGCTGTGAACTACACAGGAGCAGTTATACTTTCAGGCTGGTGTTTCACCTATTACTGAATAATAGGGTTTGTTTTAGCAAGAAGCAAGTTTATGAAGGAGTATAAATATAAAGAAAAACGTAGTTTCACTCAGGACCAACAATGTCCCATCCAATAAGCTAATGAATTAGCTTTCAGGTAAACCATTCAATTAAAACAAAAACTGTAGGTGACCAAACAGAGTAGTCATTTTAGAAGAATCACCGGTTCAAACTATGGAGCAATGACATTGTGTGAGTTTGAAGTGCCTAAATGTCATTGATTTTTAAGACAGATGAACACCATTCCCAAACTGAAAATGTATTTCATTCAGTAATTCATTGGCTGCAAAATACAAAGGCAGTATGATTTTCAGTTGTTTTCTTCAGGCCAATAAAATATGACAATCTGTTTGAATGGATTAAAATATTCTGCATTAATGAAATATATTTTGAAGCTGCATAGCTACCTTACTACACCAAAATATGTGGTAATTCTGTCACCTAGTTTTATAAGTGTATATTTAAACATTCTTTCTGAGGTTAAAAACTTGCATTTCAATGATTGCTCCAATACAGCACATGTCTTTTACACAATAGCACAGACAACAACCAACCCAAAAAGGGACTTCCTTTTTGTTTCAATTGTATATAGGAAAAAAATCAGTTGATAGCAATTATGACCAAATCCAACATGGTAATTCTGTTAGAAAGGGTTCATGTATTACAGTTGCTGCCGTTGATGCCTTCTAGTGCTAGGCTTTATTTCCAGATGGTATGCCATATGTATGGAGTTTGAATGTCTTTTTCACCTCTGTGTGGGGGATCGCTGCAATCTCAGGTTTCCTCTCATATCCCAAAGATAAACTGGCTTATGTTACTAATACCAAAAGCATTATCTGCGGCAGCAATAACATGAACACTTTAGTTTACACTGGAATAAGCAAGACTCTAAACGCCTTTGTGTGTGTGTGTGTGTGTGTGTGTGTGTGTGTGTGTGTGTGTGTGTGTATGTGTGTGTGTGTGTGCATATGTGTATGTGCATGTGTATGTGTGTGTATGTGTGTGTATGAGCAAGTGTATATGTTTTGTGTGTGCCCCGTTATGGACTGACATCCCATCTAAGTTTCATTTCTTGCTTTACACCTATTGTTGATGGGATACATGTCAGCTCCTTTGAATCTTGAATTGGATAAAGCAGTACTTAAAATGAATGGGTGAATGTTGCCCTACACTAAATAGTTCAGACTGCCTGAATTCCTTCAAAAAGGCAAACATATTGTTGTGCCTTCAAGCACATCTCTGCAGCTGTACCAGTTAATCATTCTTTAACCAAAGTGATGCAGTACCTATAAACCAACTATACTAATATCCCCTACCTATCCTCTGCTTTAAGAAATGAACATAGGCTAACAGATCATTCCTACTACAGCTTTTGCTAAGGGTATATCACAGCAGTGAGACAACACTTATCATTAGGGTAGGGCTAACTATTTGAAGTATTTTCCAAAGTCTCACCCCTGCCTTGATAGCTTTATGGTTTATATAGTGAACTCTGTCCTGCCTACCACCGTTTTTCGCATCTTAACAGATCCATTGTAAAAAGTGCAGGTAACCAGAAATGCCTTGCTGTCCACATCTTTCTCTGCTGGAAATCTGGATCTCTTTCATTGTCTCTGTCTCTCTCGCTCTGAGAATATTACTCGGGACATACTGCTGTCTTCCTCACATTCTGTTCATCTTGACCTCTAAAAGACTGTCTGGCATCACATGATAGTATAGTCAAATTATTATTTCATATGAGCTCTGGTGCATTATAACAGGATACCATTATACTTTGTTCCAAGAAATGTGACAGTTACAAGGTAAAGACCCAGCTTTTGTTGTTGTAGATGACAATGTGTCTGTATCAGATTTAACAGTGCAATTACTGAATGCACAGCAGTACCTGTTACCTGTTACCTATAAATAATGTTACTGTTTGTGATCAAATTTAGAAACGAGCATGTTTTGTCTTTCTAATTATGAACAGATTATGCCAGCACTGCTGCTCGGGTACATCTGTCATTTGTTAAAAACAGTCCCAAACTCTACCTTGTCACATGAGACTGGTTTTATTTAGTTATTTGGTTGCATTTATTAACCAGGAATTTCTGACTGGGCATACTCAGTTTTCAGAAGAAGCCATGGACTACAGTGTTTTCACTGTAGCCCAGAGAGGAAATCCATGCAAAAAGTAGAGTAATTACAAAAGCCATGAACACATTAAATATATAATATATGCTTAAATTTTACAACAGGTAGAAATACAGAAAATACACATGCTCACTTTTCATTTAATACTGCACCCAACAGGAAAAATTCAGAATGAGATCATTAAAGGAGGCTAATATTACTCCTGAGGAGGGAATGTTGCAGGGAGAAAAGAAAGATTCTAAACTAGACAAAAGTCTAGACTTATCGTAACAGTAGCATATATATATATATATATATATATATATATATATATATATATATATATATACCCCAGCTTTCAACCACCTCATCTAAAATAATGCCCCAGCACAAAAATACTAAATCTCATGGAGCTCGATTGAAACCCATTAAGGAATATCTGCACTTTGCATGCTAATGATTTCACATTTTTGATGAAAATTTGAATGGTGAATATTTGTATATTGATTACAGTCTGACCTTGTTTCTAATTGGTTAAACAAGTTCACATGGTCTAGTCTCTTAAGAAAAAAGGAATAATAGTCAACCCATCCATAATGTATAAGCATTACCCAACCAAAGTTTCTTCCCTTACAACTCTCCTTTTATTCCCAAACCTCACCCACCTCCATTCTTCTTCTCGCATGCTTTCCTTCCGCTTCTCCTCCCTCATTTCATTCATCCTCCTGCATCACAACTTTTTCATCCCACATCCATCTACTGTGTTGCTACTCTCTTTCCCCTCCCCAGCTGTATATACTGTCTGTAGTTTTCAAGGGGGTCTTCCCCTACATATAACATGTTATTATAACAATATCTACCTAAGCTCCGTGTAAACCCTATGTATAATGTCATTATCCAGTTTTGTCAATCATTGTACTGCCAGTATTACCATGCATTATTTTGGCTTTTTTTTAACACCAGGCTGAGCCTCAAAATGGTCCAAGTGGATCAGTGTTCTACCCCATTTAACAAATAAAAATGAAATAATTTTCCTTTCTGTCTCCATGCAATTTAATCATGCACCTTAATTCTCCTTATGTAACTCCCCCACCTTCTATAAAATTCTTTCCCCACAAATATTTTATACATTTCCAAATGGTTGATGTTTTCTTAGCATCTGGCCAATGTTTGACTATTTTTTTTTTCATTTTTACTGCAATTATTCATATTCTTTATATTTTCCATAACTTAGCAATACTAATTGAATAGATTTTTTAAATAAAGGCTAGTGTCACAGAAAATCTCTTTATTTTTTCATCTGTACAGAAACTATCTATTATTTTATACCTCCTAGTTAGACTACTATTTTAATTCAATTGTTTTTATGCAATGCAGACAGAAGCTACTTTATGGCCTTCCAACTCTTTTATTGGTGTTCATTGTTAATGACTGGCATGATCAATTCTTTGACTTTTGAATGAATCGGCTGGCTAGAAAAGACCACTGAAATATCTGTGCATGAGGTTTTTGTCTTCAGTGGCATATATGATCCTGTGATGTTTAGGCCTTGTTTGTTCCATTAAACATGTACAGTGATCCTATCAGTTTCTGTGACCTTTTTTGAGAAATGAATTTCTCTGCATTTTAATGATGTTCTTGACATATATTGACATTTCCTGTTACTGTCTTATTTTCTTTGTAGAGAAAGTTATAAAATCTGTCATCATATCTGAAAGATGTTTCTGTCATTTTTGCAAAATTAACTGCATATTTATCAAGTAGACAGGTTAATACTCCCACTTTTCTTAATAAACTCCTGACATTTACACCAGCATAGTATTAGTTTAAGTACAACTTTTCTCTTGTATTGAATTTTCTGACTGAAAAAGTTTGCATTTTTGCCATGACCTTTTCCATTAACTTTTGGACTACACTTCTTTTCCAAATGATGACAAATGTATTCCATTTTTTTGCAATACAGACATTTTCTTTCTCAGAGTTCAAAGAATCAGAAATATGAGCACATTAAATAAGGATTTAATTTCTTTAAATAAGCTTTTATCAGTAAGTTTTCAGCATTAATCAAATATCTCAGGCCGCCTTGGCAAAATGCTTGATGTACTCCTGTATCTCTTCGTGTGAATAATTTCATGATTTTATTTATTTCCATTCACATTTTGTTTCCTGTTCAGTTTCTAAGAAAGAAAAATAAATCATACATGAACTAATTTATGCTGGTAAACAACATTTTGATAAACATAAATGTACCTCTGAGAAATGTTTAACAATATCAACTCAAAGACAATGTGATGTTTGCACTAATCAGCATGCCCTACGCTAAGAACTTCCCTCAGGCAGGCTCCCCGGTACCACAAATTCATATAGACCTTGTGACAAAATTAGCTTTCTCTTAAGAAATGCCTGCAGCCTTGTGCTTTAATAGCAGAGCGTTTTTCCATCTATTCAGTGTTGTCAGGTCAAATATGATTATTATAGCAACCCAATGAACAGCTAATAGGCATATACGGAATTGAAGTAGATTGTCAGGCCTTTGTTATGCATCATGCATGCACACACATCTGTGAACAATTTAGAGTCACTAGTCCACCTACCACATGCCTCTGGACTTTGGGAAGAAACTAGACTGTCCAGAGAAAACACATAGTAAGTACTACTCAAACAGTCTGCAGACCATTTCAAGCCTAGCTAAAACATAATATTCAAAATTTCCTCTAGCCTCAAGGAGGGCAAGACAAGATTGATCAGGAGAGAGATTGGGGCTGCCTCTCCAATTATCTAGGATTACCTTGAAGGTGGCAGTAGTTTGACATTTAGTAGAAGTTTGTTCCAGATGTAAAGGATACAGTGGGATATGAATTTGTCACATCATCATGTCTTATTTAGCTGAAGGTTTAGTTCCTTTAACAGAGTATTTGATGTAGCATTAGTTCTGCAAAGAATTAGAAGATCAAATAGGGTTGGATCTTTCAAGGCTCGAAAGGCTTCTGTAAGAGATTGAGTACAGAGAAACAGCTGCCAGTCTATCCTGATAACGAAGATATTTGAGGCCACTGATCTTTTTAGTTATGAATCTCTGAGGTCTTTCAAGTTGTAAAACATGTTTAGATAAATGCATGCAAAAAGGTGCTTTATATTCAATGAGTCTGATAAGGTACAATAAAGAAGAATTAAGACTTTTTTGGATCTAGTCGAGATACCTTTGGAAATTAGATGTAAATTTTGATATAACTAAACCAATATTTCAAAGATGTTGTTTTATTTCATGTATAGTGTTTTGTCAGTTTAATAAGAAGCAACCACTGAGAGTGTAATACAGTGCAGAGCCTGAAAACAGTTGTCTGTAGCATGGCTCAGCCTCAGCAATTTTATTTTCTTGTAAATCACTGTCGATTACAGTCAGTCAGTAATACCAGATGTTAAAGTTTCATACTTCTTTTTAAAAATGTGCTTGTCAGTGCAAACATTGCAGTTCTATTAACTTTTTAAGTAAATTTTTGGCTTTGCACAGAATTTGTTATTCCCCCAGTGCAGATGTTGAGCGTGATGTGTTAGGGTAGCATAACTAGACTTCAAAAGGCTTTGGATTGCTTTTTGAATATTAATCTTGCCTAGTCTTTATGGGCTCAGTTTTATTTAATTTGTTGTTTTACTACTCTTTGAGTACCAAATCCCAAGTATTTGGTCTGTTCCATGACAGCTTGCAGTTAGAGTGGTTTGCTATTAGAGCTATTAGTGCAACTGCCAAAACAGAGTCTAAAACTGTCTGTGCCTTACAGAGGTGATTTTCCCAGTCCCTACTAAAACTGATGACATCATCTAGCAAGGCAGGAGAATGTAGGGCATGAGGAGTAAGAGACCACAAGAGTTTGTCCATCCATTGCAGGTGTACAGTAGGAGTTCAATGAAGGCCAACAGGAAGAACCATGAAACAGACCATCAGGGCTGGAAAAAGTAGTTTCTGATATGTCTTGCTCAGCCATGGGAATTTGCTATAAACCAACCTGTGAGGGCCAGGGTGGAAAAACATCAATCCTTCTGTAATCTTTCAGCCATTTCATCCCTCAGGCAATTAGGTAGGCATCTATCTTCAAGACTTCAGTGAGTCAGTAAAATAATTTCACAATTGCTGCTACCATCTGGCTTATATGTGAATTTTTACTGGTCTATATTAGTTCGCCAAAATGCCATTTCAGCAAACACCTAATCAGCGACACAAATTCAACAAAAATTGTTTCGGCGATTTGCTGACTTTACCAGGGAAAAAGAAGTAGTTGGCCAACTACACCACTTTACCCTTTTCTCCACTGTAGTGCAATCTTGGAGTTGGTATGTGTAGTTAGTCCACTTGGGTGGACTCAATTTGTTTAGATGTCAGTCCGTTTTGCTACAGGACAAGTATTTTCTTACCCTTGGTACATTCAGTGAATCGCAGAAACAATTTTCACTGAATTTGTGTTGCTGATTAGGTGTTCACTGAAATGGCATTTTGGCGAACTAATGTAGACCTAGATTTTACAGAGCTCTCCCAGGTGCTTTCAGGTTCTTCATTTACCTTCATTTGACTGCAAACTGGGCGCCATAATCGACTCTCCAGCTGACACAAGCATCCTCCAAAAGGGCCTCATAGAAACAGACAACTGGTGACAGAGCCATGGCCTCAAGCTAAATGCCAAAAAGTGTATAGTCATCCCCTTTGGCAAAAACAAAGTGCCCACAAATTACCACATAGGTGGTAATCCATTAAGTACAGAAGAAGTAATTAGGGACCTGGGGACCCAAGTTGATAGCAATCTCTCATTTGACAACCACGTGGCCAAAGTGGTTAGAAAAACATTTTATATAGCCCACCTAATCATGAAGGGATTTACATCTAGATCAGGGGAGGTCATCGTGCCTCTTTACTCATCCCTCATCAGGCCCATAATTGAGTACAATGCCCCTTTGGGGATGTACCTTACCAGACACCTGCAGCAACTGGAAAGACCCCAAAAGTACCTCACCAAGAGGATCAAAGGGCTCAAACAGATGCCATATACTGCCCGGTTAAAGAAACTCCAGCTCTACTCAGTGGCATACCACCTGCTCAGAGGCAATCTGTGCCTGACGTATAAAGCCATGTCCAACCCGGAATTAATGGATATGCTGCACCTCAGAAAATCCAAATCCCATCAAGCTACGCGCTCGAGAGACTTGAACCTCATCACTGAAATAAATAGGACATGCTGGAGGGACAGATTCATAACCCAGAGGCTCCCTTCACTCTGGAATAAAATCCCAGTCCAGGTTAGGCAGAGTCCCTCATTGACTCTCTTCAAGAGGAATCTTGATGTGTGGATGGGGGATCGTAGGTTTACCCTGGGTATCACTTCTGTGTCACTGTTAGACAGAGGCACAGTATACTAACCTCGAAAAAGGGCATAGCAAAATTAATTTAAAATGGGTGGCGAAAGCCAAACACACTCTGGCTAGGCTTATAAATGCCCTAGGGCAGATAGCCTAGTATGAACCTATGAACCTATAATTTTAAGATTGTTGTTATATGTTTGGTAGTGGCCTTTTTGAGTTTCTACGAGTCTATAAAGCTTTACCCCGATCCTTTGAACCAAAATGTTTCTGCTCATAACAACCGGAAAGTTGTCCTTACTTTTATGTACATTTCACTTTCTCTTTCTTCCTTTAGTGTGTTAGAGATCTAGTCCTCTGAGTCCGGCGTAACACCAGTATGTCACAATTCTTTGAGGACTTCAGGAAACAGATATGCTACATGTTACATTTGCTCAGCTTTCTGCCTGTTGAGCTGTCTTATTTTATAACTTACTGCCCCTTCTCTTTTATTTACTTCATAGAGGTATTGCTATTTTGCCGACGTGTTTTCTGCTGAAGTTACAATAATTTAGACCTTAGTTCTAAGTTGGATGTTCCTTACTGTAGCACTTTTGTTATATTTGCCATTTTTGTACCTCTCGAGTTCAGTCACTGGTTTTCTTTACACTAGATAGTACTAAAATATCTTTTACTTGCATTTCATATATATGTCTGAGAAAACTCCATGAAAGTGATTTTTTTTGTTATATGTATGTATATATATATATATATATATATATATATATATATATATATATATATATATATACATACATATATATATATATATATATATATATATATATGTTGGATGCCAACTATAGAAGACCTCAAATAGGCTCTAAACACTGTGAATGTGTGAATGACTGGAATACCTCCTTTACAGTGAACGTTAAAGAGGGCAACGTGGTGTCTCAGTTCTTCCCTTCTTCATTAATTACATGCTTTAACATGGTGTTCGCATTTTATTGGTGTCAGCACTAACATATTCATCTGACAAGGGAACAGAGTCATGAATGAAATAAAATGTACACCAACCAAACACAACCAATAAACCAAAAATATTTGTTAAATGTTAGTGTTTTTTGCTCTTAAAATGCACTTCTTCAGACATGATAAAAGACAAAAGTCATATATATATATATATATATATATATATATATATATATATATGTTTATCTTTCGGCTTTTCCCGGTTAGGGGTCACCACAGTGGAATTGCAGTCCGCTAATGATTAGCAGTTGTTTTTTATGGTGTTGAGTTGCCAGCCTGATACCCAACCTTCAACAAAGGCATGCCCATTCAACGCATGTCTTTCAAATGCCCACTCGACCACGGGGAGGACATGCAGACTCCACACAGAAGGAACTCCAAATCCAAGCCGAGAATGGAACAGGAGAACCTCTTGCTGTGAGGCAACAATGCTACCGTTGCACCACCGTGGAAGTATATATATATATATATATATATATATATATATATATATATATATATATAGTCTAAAAACTAGTCAAAGCAAAATATATATATATATATATATATATATATATATATATATATATATATATATATATATATATATATATATATATTTATGTAGTCTAAAAATGAGCCAAAGCAACAATCAACAATTAAACAATCAAGCAATCACTGAATCAATGTTGCAATTTACGTGCCTTCGGTATGGATTTTAAAGCTATATTCACATTCAGGCCAGGAGCCCAATTTGTTTGCAGAGTAGTAATCCATCTTACTTCAGCTACCTCCATCTTGTTCACAATATCACTACCTCTAGGGTCATTGCTAATCACTTGCAACACTAAAAATGTAAAAGTATGTTTACTAAAAATTGCTGTATGTCTATATAATGCACTGCTAGCATCTCTATTCCTAATATACCAAACATGCTCCAGAACACGCTATTTAAGGGTATGGTTGGTCTTTCCAACATAAAAAACATGTACACTGATTACAGTGAGCTAAATAAACCAAATTACTACTAGTGCAATCTACACAAAATCGAGGTGTGAACCTATAAGCATTACAAGGATGCACAAAAAACATCAACCCAGATATATGGCTACAGGCCATACATAATCCACAAGGATACATTCCCACTTTCATATCAGAATTATATAGTCACCTCCTCTTAGGTCCGTAACAAAGCTGGTATTTCAGGGCAACATTGCTTTTAAAACAAAAGTTATGGTGAGGGCCAACTACCGGGCTAATCTTATCATCTGATAGAAGAAAGGGCCAATTATTATGTACAATTTCACAGAAATGTGAATAGTAGCCACAGGGATACTAAGAACAGGGTTGTTTTGACCTATACAAATGATATAGGAAAGATCTGTGAAATTGTATGAAAGTGGGAACATATCCTTGTGGATTATGTATGGCCTGTAGCCATATATCTAGGTTGATGGTTTTTGTCCATTCTTGTAATGGTTATAGGTTCACACCTCTATTTTTTGCAGATTGCACTAGTAGTAATTTGGTTTATTTAGCTCACTGTAGTCAGTGTATGTATTTTTATGCTGGAAAGTCCAACCGTACCCTTAAAGAGCGTGTTCTGGAGCATGTTAGGTATATTAGGAATAGGGATGCTAGCAGTGCATTATATGGGCATATAGCAATTTTTAGTAAACATACTTTTAGTTTTTTAGTGTTGCAAGTGATTAGCAATGACCCTAGAGGTGGCAATACTGTGAATAAGGTAGAGGTAGATGAAATAACATGGATTACTACTCTGCAAACAATTAGGGCTCCTGGCCTGAATGTGAATATACCTTTAAAACCCATACTGAAGGCACATAAATTACAACATTGATTCAGCGATTGCTTGATTGTTTAATTGTTGATTCTTGCTTTGACTAGTTTTTAGAGTATATATATATATATATATATATATATATAGAGAGAGAGAGAGAGAGAGAGAGTGAGTTTTGTGTTTTATCATGTGTGAAGAAGTACGTTTTAAGAGCATGAAAGCGCTAACATTTAATAAATATTTTTGGTTTATTCACCATGTTTGGCTGGTGTATATTTTATTTCACTCATGACTTGGTTTTTGATACACCAGCCTTCATTCACTGTATGGATTTTTGTTGTTTAGTAAATTGTACAGAGTCCTTAGTTGCTTAATTTTTAATGAATAGTACAGATCTTTCATGAGATTGGACATAAGTGTTCTTACTTATGCTGTTAAAATCTCAGGTGTTCCCATTCATGTAACTATCACGACTGATTCCCTGACAGTAGCATTTGCTGAATCTTTATGGAACGATACAGCCTCATGGAAGTATGCAGAATACTCAACAGCCCCTAGAATGTACTGATGTCCCTTTAAAGTAAAATGCTCATCCATCATCATTAATAAGGGAGCTGGATTTCAATTTCTAAACGGTCTCTATGCTTTATTGAGAGAAGGTAAGCAGCCATCAACATAGGGTTACGTTACTACTTCTTTAGAGGTTTCAAGTGGTCTAGATCAGCAGGAAATATTGTTTTTAAAAAGTAATTTTAGGGTCTGTAACCTCCTATCAGTTCTTTTCAGGACTATATATTTGGTATTTTTAGAAGTCTTAACCAAAGACCCCACCAATTCCATTGCTTTTCTTTAGATTGGCACATCTATTATATGTTATGGCATTGCTTTGAAGCAGGGCCCTATTAGTCTGTTTTTGCTGTCTGTTCCTCTCACTGTACAGCAATGTGTTGTGTCAGATGTAAGGGCAATGCTTTATTTGCTTCTTTTCCAGTCTGTTTAGCGTTAGCTTGTCACAACTGACTTAACCTACATGTAGTTCTCAAAGGCCTATAATGTTCAGTGTTATTCCAAAAAATCCTGTCAGGTAGCTTCTGAACCAGACTTTTATTTCCCCAGTATGCCACCCAGATCTGACATTTCCTTTATCTAATCAAGAAAACACCAGCAGTCTTGTAGTTCAGTAGAAAATGGGTTGTTGTGGAACATCAAAGTTCCCGAATTTAAAACAAAATTAAATTAATCCATTCACAAATGGATTTTACACGTCTTTTCCACAGCACAAGTCATTCAAAGATGCAGCCTTATTGAGTGTATAGTTCTCATTTTAAAAGAAAAAGCAGTCACAGAAAAGAAAAATTAAGAGTAGCAAGCAAGCTGCAGTAAAATAGTCTCTCTCTCTCTCTCTCTCACACACACACACACACACACACACACACACACACACACACACACATACACCAAGAAAATCAACAGCTTCAGTTAAGGCAGCTGTCATAAAGTAACTAGATATTCCTATACAGCAGCATATCATTTTACAAAGTAGCAGCAAAAAACACAAAAGACCCGCTTATTGGCAAGTGAGTCTTACAAAAATACAGACTACTCTATTAGTTTCCACTGAGGTCCAGCAAAATCAGCAACTTCTACTTTTTCCCAAAATTCTAATATATAGTAGTTTTCCACAATAAGATTAGCAGAAATTGCATTTCTTATAGTTTCTCTTCTGTTAGCAATAATCGGTTTAAAATCAAAACAGAGAGGCCCATCCCCACCCCTGCATCTTACATGCTGAACCCTGACTACATTTTATGTTCAGGATTCCTAGCAAACTCTTTCCAACACTTAAAGAGCAACCTAACATAGGGATTTTAGGCCACATAAAAGCTAACAGGTTAGAGGAAGCATATCGTCCCTCGACCACCTGACCCTGGGGTTTATCACACTGTAACAACATTTCTGGCAGCACTGGTTGTAGAAATGTATTTTAGTTGTTAACTGACTTAGTGTTAAAATTATTTCCCCACTTAAAAGTACCCTTATATCTAGAATGCTATCTCTATAACACAGCCACGGGCCTACCAAGAGCTGTTATTTCACTGACCTAGTAAATTAACTCTTTTAGATTTGTTGAACATGATCTTCTTACTGTATATTTATTCTGCCTTGGATCTTGAACCTTGCTGACAGTGACAAATTCAATAACTGCTATTTAGAATAGACTTTATCAGTTCCCCAACCCATATGCTAAAAGTAACTCATCTTTGGTTTTAGCCCTCTCTCTCTCTCTCTCTCTCTCTCTCTCTTTTGCACCCAGTTTAGTAAAATGGAGTATTTTCTAAATATTTGCAATTCTTTTGTACTTCTCCATGCTGAGAATGGTAGGTTCTGTAACTAGTTCAATATTTTATCCACTTCTGATTTAATGAGATTGTATTATAGTTGTGTTTTTATCTTAGCTGTTGTCTATATTTCACTGACTGCCTGACACTGAAATTGAGATGTGAAACTAGTTTGTTGTGCTCTGTGCTCTACCTTGATTATCAACTTCAACTAACTCACTAACTAACTAACTAACTAACTATATTTAGGTTTAAGGGTTTATTCAGAATGAAGTCTTTGAACAGATTTGGATTATCCCCCTCCACTTATCTTGATTAATTCTCATCTGTGAATTCTCTGTCCTCCCTTCCCTGTTCATGAAAATTGAACAGAAATATCCGTGTCTGTCACTAGATGTTGTTTTTCCTAAAATGTGCACTAATACAAAAAACTATTCATTATTTTCAGACGTCATTTAACATTTTGAAAATTTTTGATTTAGATGGCATGTAAATGAAGCACTCATGCTGAAAACTGGATTGTATGATCAACAGTTACCTTTTCTGAAGCCTTTATTTCTTTAGCATGATATTTATTCCATACAGACATTTTCACACTTCAGTCCAAGAATTCACTGTTGTTTTAATCAACTAACACAAGTCACCCACCTCAGCAAATCAATTACTAAAGAACTAAACTTGTCTATCATGTCACCTACAAAGGTACCCTGTCAAAGGTTCTTTTTTAAAGTATATACCACAGGTTGGCAAAGTGAAGTTTAACTGGTGCAGTGATACTAATCTCTAAAATCAGTGTGTGTTACATCTCAGGTCACTAACACATCCGTAAGTAAATGTGTTAATTAACTGCAAACTAAGTATTCGTCTTTGAAACAAATCAAGTCCCGGATTTCCGGCTTTTGACATAAATCATTTGTTTTGTCAAGCAGCAAGGAAGACAATAAATATAACCATATGTTGTACAATAAATATAACCGTATGTTGTACAATAAATATAACCATATGTTGTACACTATATATAACCATATGTTGTACAATAAATATAACCATATGTTGTACAATATATATAACCATATGTTGTACAATAAAAATAACCATATGTTGTACAATAAATATAACCATATGTTGTACAATATATATAACCATATGTTGTACAATAAATATAACCATATTTTATACAATAAATATAACCATATGTTGTACAATAAATATAACCATATGTTGTTATTGCACTGTTTCAGGGAATAAGACGAGCAGTTGGACAGTGGTCAATTGGGTTCACTTAAGAGTAATATAAAACTGTTTTTCCTCTTGTTAAACTAGCTCAGCACATTTTGATACTTTTGTAATGTGGTCAGAACATTCAGTTATTTTAGGCTCTTCCAAATGAATTATGTCGTCCTGCAGACCTTCCTCCAAACTGAGAGCAGGTTTTGGAAATATAACCAGTGTATTTCTGTGCCGTACTTTTTTCTGTACTAAGCTGCTTCCATTCTACTTTTCTGTCATTTGTTATGGATTTTGCCCCTGGGCTTTTGCTGGGTATCAAGCCTTCCGTCAGTTAGACAGGTCACTGAAAGAGGGGGGCATCATCGAGGCAGATATGAGGAATCTTTGTGCTTTTGACAGTATGCTGACAATGAAGTAATTTTATTTCATGGCCTAGCCCCACCTGTCATGGTAAATGAGCACATGCAACAAAATAAAGACCATCTATGCCCTTATGTTGTTCCATGTGGATAAACATGCTTATCCATATCTGATCAATGCACAGGTAGCGCTAAGTCGTTAATGCTACCCATAGCTGATCAGTGTGCTGGTAACACTAAGTCATTAATACTGCCCATGTCTGATCAATGCACGGGTAACACTAAGTCATTAATACTACCCATGTCTGATCAATGCACAAGTAACACTAAGTCATTAATGCTACTCATATCTGATCAATGTGCTGGTAACACAAAGTTAGTAATGCTACAACTATCTGACCAGTTTACAAGTAAACGTTATGTCTGTAAAGCTACCCATACCAGATCAGTGTGGAGGTAACACTAAGTCAGCAATGCTGCCCATATCTGATCACTGAGACTTTAGACATGTTTATGCTGCCACTGTGAAGCTGCTTAAAATAATCATTAAAAGTCCCATTAGTAATGTGTTCAGGAGATTCAGGGAGTAGATTTCGCACATAACAGAATGGCAGTTGCTGGGGGAATCATCAGTCACAGTCACTCTTGGGGAGGAATATTGACAATAATCATAATAATTAATTTTAGGAGAGGCATAGTAATTTGTAAACAGCCAAAAAGTATGTAATAAAGCTTTGAAGTTCTTGATAGTGCTGATGTTAGTCGAAGTCAATATAATCACTTAAAGTAACAGCTTAGTTGGTATCCATGACAAAAAGCTGGCAGGGGGTCAGGGATAAAAAAAAGAAATGCTATTATTATAATCTGCCAAAATATCAAACAGAAGCATTAGACAACCACACTGCAAAAGGAAATCACTGTTCTCAATGAAACTGGTGGCACAAGTGAATCTGGTGTCACTACAAAAGTATTATTAGAGGAATTCTGGGTGGAATTTGAAAGGAAAAAAGTGGTTGGATGAATTTATTTATGAAGTATTCAAACTAGACACTGCTGTAGATAAGACTGACTAATCATTCAGGCATCTTCATAGCCATATATCATAGGTCTTAACAGAAAGATGAAATCACTAAGAAAAGTGAGTAGTGTTTCTGGAACTGAGTTCATTTTCATGTCTTGTGAGTATCTTCATGTGGTGAGCCCTGTTTTTACAAAATCTAACCAAGGTGATATCGATATATAGATTGTATTTTCTATATCACAGAGTGAGAGAAGTAGGTAGGTAGGTCAGAAAAAAAACAAAGAAGATTGTGTGTATAAGTCCCAATTCAAATATACCACCTCCTGGCATACATAGTGGTGGTAATACTGAAAAAAGGCTGTACAGAGAATCATCAGAACACAGAAATACCTCTATCACAGCGCTCCATGCTACAAGTGGATCCCCATGGTGGAAGGAAGTAGCAGTCCCTCCCCCCAAAACAAAAATGATAGGCCAAGCAAGAGCATATAGATAGTAAAGTGGACCATTGAGAGTAAGAAGGAGGTTACATATGGTTTCTGTTATGAACAAGTCCAGAATTTCTGCTAAAAGGATACTTAACAAGAGAAAAAAAAGTTAGAGGAAGGAAAAGAAACAGTTAAAAGTGATATTTAGATTAAAAAAAAACAGACTGTCTGGAAAAAGATGTGGTTGAAGAGGTACTACAAGGAAATGAGCAAAAAGCAGAAGTTATTGAAATGCATAAAAATGAAATGTGGACTTGGGAAAGAAAAAGAGATCTGATCTGATGCAACATACATACAGAAAAGAAAGCTGTATTGACTAATATTTGAAGATAAATGAAGACAAAGACATCCAAATATGGCAAATTCTACAACAAAAAGAATAAGAAAAAAAGTGGAATGTACTGAGAAGCAAAATGTTTAGTGAGGTAGAAAAGCAACAAATAGAAACTGAAGTGATAGCCCAGCTGAGAAGTGAAGGGTTTAGTGCGGAGACTCAGTTAAATGTAGTATGGCACCATGTCGAGTCAGCAAATTCCCCAGGGAATGGTGCCACAACTTGTATAGAGGATATGCCACAGAGTGACATTTTGTAACCTTCTGCAACAGACTTTGTTGAAATTCCATTTAGGATTGCACAGCAAAGGGAAGAGCAAGAAACAGAGACAAAAGAAGGCACTTTTAAATTCAATCAAGAAGAGAATAATCTAAGGTAAGCCCTAATTATTTAATAGAAATGGGCAGGCATATTAAGACAAATGTGAGAGACTATCGAAAGTAATACCCAAAGTGTTAGAAGACTGATAAAAATATAAGAACATGGTAATTAAGACAATTAAAACTGATTTATGTAAAATAACAGAAATAAGCTGTGTACACTACTACTCAACTGATATAATAATAGCTAAAACACTCCTGCAACAAAGCAAAGGAAGATAACAAGCAGAATGCCTCCCATGGAAGTACTGAACAGCAAACATATAAAACTGGTAAGGCAAAAATATCATTACTAGAAGACCTCAAACAAATCAAGATTTATCTTATAACATTTCCAATAACATATTAATAATGTTAATATCGTCACAGGCAGACGAACGTAGAATGTATACTGAAAAATACAAAGGAAAGCACAAAACAAGCAATTTATTGATTACCCAAAATTTTGTTTAGAGAAGTGGAAAAGAAAATAGCAAGAATAACACTGCAAAAAAAGAAGATATAAATCCGTTTTGGAGAAGCATGTATGAGCATAATAAAGCTGCCAAATGGACAGATATCTCAAAATTAGTAGTAAAAATACTAATAAAGAGTATATGCAATGCAATGAAGTAATATTTAGAGAAAATGATACACAATTGAGAAAAGCTAAATGGAAAATCCCACTTCTGGCTAAAAGTGTTAACATCTTTATCCATAGTTTTATCCCCAAAAACTATTTATGTGCACATCTGGACAGATGTCAGCTTGGCTAACAACCTGAAACTGTGCCTGCCTTTAAGAGTGAACCTGCAAACCAGCTTAAGGAAGTTGACAGCATGGACTATTCACATTTAAGTCATACTAAAATAAAGAGGGGACACAAAACATTTTGACAGGTCCATTTGTCATGACCTGGCCATCTTGTCACACTTTGGGGAAAATTCAACCTCTTAGTGCAAGAAGTCTGGACAAAGCCCAACACAATGGGGGGAAGAAAGTTTTTAGAGTTACAAGGTTTGTCTTAGCATACATTTTCTGAATGACATGGTCTGAAACTGAAATGTATGTCATTATTTAGTAACTTCAATCCACAGATCATCCCACTGATTTGCCAGAATATCACACATTTTATGAGGAACAGACAAAAAGTACGAGCCAAAAATCTGGACATTGTACGAAAATCTAGCAGTTGAGAGGCATGTGTCTGTGCCAAAAGAGGAAATCTTCTCATTACTTTTGAGGCCTGGTAAAATGTACAAAAAGGGGGAAAGAAAAATCTTTTTTGAAAATTATTTTTCTGTATTGACACAATGTAAACAAACTCAGTTTTTGGCAGCTAAGAATGAATATCAGCTCTCGAAGTTAAAGATTACGATGTTGTTTTCTACAGTTTCTCAACTTTATTTTCCACAGATGGACAAAATTTATATAAGGCTCAAAAGACGCAATGATCTGATTGGGGGAGTATGTAGTCGAAGAAATTGCTGGTGACCCCACATCTGACCCAGAAGAGGTAAATAGTGACATAGCTAAGAGGAATATCAGTGGTGCTATGTAAGACAAGCCACCAAGCGATAAACCATAAAGGTAGTTATCTGGGCAAGAACTTTTTCCCATCTTTAACTAGATTGCAGCAAAGGTAAATGTGCTTTTTTTCTGCGGGAAAACAAATACTTCTGTATTGAATCATTATGAGTGCCATTTCATTATCATGCTTTATGAGATATAAAATTATATAACAATATCTATCATATACTTAAACAGGTATAATGAATTTATAAAATTGATATGAAGGTAATATGTTAGAGTATTAATATCGTAATTCATGTTTTCCTACTTATTTACTTCATAGTCCAAAAAGTAAATTTGCTGGTAGTAAAAAGGGATAAAGTATGTTGTGGATGAATGATGAGAGAAAGCGCAAATTAATTAATCAGTTAATTTATCTGTGTGCATTTATTTATTGGGAATGTTCAACTAGACTGAATATCCTTTTTCATCGGAGACCTGCAGAAAAGTTCCACAGATGTACAATCTTTCACAAACAAATGAGTTTACCTGATAGTGAATAAAGAAAACAGCTTACAGTAAAGTTGCAAATAAGATAAGAGACATACATGATTGTTGAGAATAAATAGCAACAGTGAATTTACAATATATGCCAGTAGCATGATACATGAATTAACAATACATACACATACAACGGATTAACCATAAGATGGTGCAGTATGAAATGATGGAGACACTTGGGGTGATAAAGGAGGAGGAGTGCAGAAGTGGAGATGGAGGGGTGACTAATGAAGTAACAGAGGGGAAAATGTGAGGCGAAGAAGGAGGAGATAGCATGGGGGTTAGATACATAGGATAAGGTGTTGAGTTGAAGAAGGAATAAAAGCAGAATAGGGCTTTGAGAGGAGCAGGGAAAAGTTATGGTTGTTAAGTCAACAATTGGGCATAGAAGTAAAGAATGGTTATCCAGTGGGGAGAGAGGAACAGTGAGTCCCAATACAGATTAGCAATGACATCTGTGACAAGCTTGAGATGTTCATCAGGCAGGTTATAGGGGGCTAGTGTGGTTGGTTTTAGATTACAGAGGTAGGTGCAAATTTTGCTGGTTGAAAAAGGGTGCAAATGGTACATCTTTTGGTTAGTGGTTTGGTTTGAGATGAAGGATGGAGCATTAGTACTGAGGATGACAACTGAATTGGCAGCATTAATGAAGTGAGAGTATAGGTCATATTGTAGGTTGTGGTATGTGGCAGTGAGCTGGATTATGATAGTTTACCAGATGTGAAAGGTTGTAATATACCATCCTACTACATTAGGTGAGTTAGAACGCAAGTTTTGGTGATTAAAGACATTTTTTCCTGATGTGCAGGATCACATGAGCTTTGAAAGTATTTCTCAGAGTGTGGTAAGTTTGGAGGGATGAATGTGTTTTCACTGCTTTCCGGGTATATTGTGCCTTATTTCTTGTTTCATAAATTATTTTATTGCCAATGATAGTTAAGGATTAGACAATGTATTTTTTCTGAGACTTGTATGAGTATTTGAAATAGTTGAAAAGGTGTGGTTAAAGTGTTGAACTGTTTCATCAAAGGGTAACTGCTTAAGGGAATTCCAGTTGTTGTGACTAAACACTTCATTGAAGGTGTCCTTGTTGAATGTATAGACTTATAAGCTGGTTATATGAGACTGTTTTTTACTCAGTGATGTAACTTCAAATGGCATAAGTGGGAAGATGATTGCTTAATGAATCAGATGGATTTCCTGTTTGAGCTGTATTAGCTTAGGTGTTAGTATCCAATCAGTTGTGGTTTCTTTACCTGAGGTGTTGTTTTAGCTCAATGAAGGTAAAAAGCTGCAAGGGGAAGTAGATGAGTGAGGTTTAGTAGTGGTGGAGATGGGGGTTGCCTGAGTAAGTTAGTATAACTGCTTCATGAGATATGTTGGTTGAGATCCAGGAAAGGACGTCTTCAATTGCTGGTGTATTACTATTTTATCTGGATAGGATATCTGATGTTATTATACATATGTTTTTATGGATGCAAACATTTAAAGTAGACATGAGAATTTCTGCATTGTAAAAGTGGGGGATATGTTAGGAGTGCCCATGTAGCAGAAGTTTGTTTATGTGACACTGACTGCTTTTTTAATGAGAATATCTTGCAAGAGCATACTGCAACCTGAGAGTAAAATGTCTTCGTTGGTGACTGAAGGTTTTAGCCACACTTCATTTAATACTAGAGTGTCAGATATGCACTGGCCCATGCATTTAGTGTGGGGATTTTGTTGGATATGCTATGGCTACTGTGGCCACTGTGGTCAGTTTGAAGTTGTGTGGGGATGACAGAGAGGTAGTAGTAGAGGCGGTACTGGGACAGGGTGGCAGTAAGTGAAACGTAGCTCTAGTTTGGAAGTAAGGGCATGGTTAAGGATGAGTGTCACCACTAATGAAGTGCAGTGCAACATTTAGGAATAGATTAGTGACATGATACAAATTTATTTCTTATGGGGAGGTGACAGAGGGTTGAAGAGGTACTTAGCTTTTGATATGTGGAGGAGTAATGAAATAGAGGAAGGGGAGGTTAAACATGTCTGGTGAGGTAGAGGGAAAATTTTCAAACATGAGTATGTAACTGAAAATTGAGAGGATGGGAATGTTAATATTTAGGTGGAGTACAGAGCGATAAAATGATAGAGGATTCAGCTGTATAATAAACTGGGTAAATGAGATGAGGTGGCACACACACACACACACACACACACACACACACACACACACACATATATATATATATATATATATATATATATATATATATATATATATACAGGGTTTGCTCAAAATAACACAATCCCATGGTGACTCCCTCTACTCTAACAAAATAGCTAAGTCCTGGAATGCTCTCCCAACTAACATAGGAAGCACCTCCTGCTACTTTTCTTTTAAAATGGAATTAAAGAAATATCTAAAAATAACTGGCTTTGCCCCTGTAGCCAACCCAGATAACTCCTCTCTCCTCAGCCACATTGTTATTCTCTTACATTTTTCACATCTGACTTTGTTTTTTCACCTGCTATCTCAGATACGCAAAGACTTTTAAATTCATTCATTTTCTAAATCTCTGAATAAACATGCCTTGTTAAACTAGGCTATTCACCTTTACAGCTCTAAACTTTTTTCCATATCCCTAGTGATTGCTACATCTACTTGAAGCTATTAATGTAAGAGTAATAGTCACAACTGCATTTGAGTATTATTCAATTTTCTATTAGTTCGGATGTAAATACTGTACTTATTTTTCATTTTAAATTCTCTTATGTAATTTTTGTATCTTACTACAAGCATTCTGATGTAATTTCTGCATTTTATTATTGTAATGTTTTGTAACTGGAACTTTTCTCCCCAGGTCTCTGCTGAAAACGGGCAATCCAACCCATTCGGACACTACCCAGTAAACAAATGTAAAATAAATAAAATAAACATGCTGAGAGATGAGAAGAAGTAATATGGAGAATATAAGCTGGGTGCGAGTATCATTTATTAGATGTGATTGTGTTTTGGGAGTACAGGGTTTTATTTATTTATTTTTAGTGGTGATATTGTTTGGCAGGTAGGAAGTAGTATTGTGTGGTTGGAGATGTAATTGGAGACTTGTGAGTTAGGTTAGTTGAGGCAGATGATATACAAGAAGAGAAGAGAAGAGAAGAGAAGAGAAGAGAAGAGAAGAGAAGATGGATGACTGGGAAGCAATGCTATGTGAGAAGAAAGGAAGTGATGGATATATATATATGTATATATATATATATATATATATATATATATATATATATATATATATATACAGAGTTTGGTAGGATAACTAGTATATATTTTGTGGGATGTGTTTGGGGTGGTAGAGTAATGGTATGAGGGTTGAATAAAGAAAATTGAATGTAGCTGTATGTGGTGATTTTTTTTAATGGAGTAGATGAAATGCAGGAATGAAAAGAAGGTAATGTGAACAGGATTTTGTTAGGTTAGAGGGTTGTGTAGTTTTAATGGGAGTGGATTAGTGAGTGGAGAGTAGTTGGAGAGAGAGAGAGAGATAAGTATAAATTAGATTATGGGTGGCTAGGGAATTGGGCAGAGTCTCATTTTCAGAGAAAGATAGTCTGCACATGTGCAGTTGGCTGCAGCTACATAAATCAGTTTTGCTACTACACCGGGTGAGGTAAGTGACTATGGAAACATTAAAAATAGTTGTAGTATTTGTGGTCTCTTCAGATGTTTAAGTAGGTCCCAGGCTGTAGGAATGCAAGATAGGTATAATGTATGTGGTCTGAGGGAAGATGAAAGTCAGAACACTCGGAAGATAGTTAATTACTTGTTATAGAGAGTGATAACCGCATTAACTTCCTCAACCTAGTTCAAAGTGTTAATGGTTAAAATAAAGTTGGTCTAGCATGTAAGAGGTCTTTGGGAGAGTCTCACGGAGACGAATATACAAGAAGCCTCTGGAGTTTGAGGTTACTTATGATGTGCATGGATTCCAGTGTAAGAATTGGTCTGGAATGAATATGAATTGTCTGGCAGTTGCCACAATGGCTTAACACGATTTGATTTCTATGGCCCTCATTTGCCTACTGTGTGACCTTGAGCAAGTCAGTTAACCATTCAGTGCTTAGGACAACTGGAAATGTGGACTAGGCACCTTAATGGTCCCCTGGACTGCAAGCCTAGTAACTACATATGAGAATTGCATGCTGGTATTTTTAAGCATATACTAAATGGGCACATAAATATCAATTATACACTTGAATTTCTGAGTGCCTTATTTTCTTTGCCAATGGTTCTAAATATAATGCAAATAAAAGGGAAAGAAGATACCACTGTCTGGCTCCTCTGTTTAGATACAACTTAGAGAGGAGTCCTCCCACTTTGATGTTTGGCTTTGATCCCTCATATATCTTCCTAATTAACATTTCTTTTTGTTAGGGAATGCACATTTTTCCATCGTCCTACTCATAAAATCCCAGCTTACTCTGTCAAATGCTTTATTTGTATTAAGACCCACCAACAAAAGCAGTATTTTCTAACATTCTGCTTCCCTCTGGATCATCAATGTTGTATTAATGTTGTCAAATGTTTAGCTCCCCTCCACTAAACCACATTAATCCATATCTATCAATTTTGGCAACACCTTTGCCATTTTTTGTTTTGCCATTATAGACATAAACACTTTGTAATCATGGTTTAAAATTGAAATGGCCCTACATGAAGTTGGATCTGATGGGTCTTAATTTTCTTTAGGTATTACAGCCACCACAGTTTTTTTCCCCAGGATGTGGTGCTTCCCCTCCTTTTAAAATACTGCTAAACAAAACCTTTTAGATCATATCAGTTTTGTCCCTTTTGTCTTCCAATCTCCCACTGGAATACCATCTATTCCTGCAGGCTTTCCTGCAGATTTGTTATATATATCACCATTTTTATCTCATCTCCTCCTATCTTAACTGTTAATTGTTGAGTACCATCTACCTCTAAATTGGCATATTTAAGTATTCCATAAATATTTTCATTTATGCTTTTTCTTGATTTTCACATTTCTCTGCTTTATACAAGATTTCATAAGATATCCAAAATATCTCTAATACCTCTACTAGATCTCTGATTATTTTTCTTGTTATAGGCACCATAAGTTTGGTAACTATCCTTTCTAATTTCTTTTGCCTAAGTTGTTGTGTTAAAAGTTTTTATGCTCTGGAGTTATTATCAAAACAGTTGTTTAGCAACAATCTTTCTAAACTTATACATATTATCCAGGTATTCACTTATTTTCTCTTTAGCACTCTGCAATTGTGTCTCTTCTTGTTCTGTGAGATTCCACAATACTTTAACTTTTGTCAGCCAACATAAATAATTCTTGCTACTTCTTAACCATCTCTTTTTCTTTTATTTCTATCCTTATTTTAAAATCTACTTTCATTTATTCACTAACTATAACTTCTGAAGAACTTTCTATCTTCCCTAATAACTCTGAAATAATGTCTGTAAGTCTTTCCTTAAATTCATCTCTTTTTAACAGATAGGTGAGGAAGCATCACTGTCCCATTTTTACTTCATTCCCCTCATTTTTATCTTAATTATTATTGCAATATGATCTGAAATAGCGGATGTGTGTCAAAGCTCTCAATTAAATGCACATGTTCCTGTGAAGTATAATTTCTGTCTACTCTAGCCCAATTATTGTACCTTGGGCAATAATATGTAAATTCTCTCCAAACTCCTACTACTGAATTCATATCTTCATACCAAATATCTTCAGAAATTTCTTCAGAAATCTAACCTCTTTTGTTATATTCCCCTTCTAGTGGCCCCGGATACATCCTCACTGTTGCAAAGTAAATTCCAATCTCACCTATAAGTAATATTCCCTGCTGAAATCTGATTATTTCTTCCAATTTTTAAAGCTCCATAATAACAGTTTTAGGGGGAATATAAATATATGTCAGCATAACCCTCCGCCCTTGCCAGTAACACCTTACAACCACAAATCTACCATTGCTATCTTTTCCCCTCATCTATCACTATTGGAGCTCCTCTACTAATTAGTTTAAGTGCTCCTTATTTCCTTTGCCCCTGATAAGCTGCTGAATATCCATCCTGAAATCCTTTCTATACCAAATTCACATGCTCAGTTCTTTCCAAATATGACTCCAGTAGCATTGCTATTTGACCTCTGCATTTCTTAATATAATTCAATAATCTTTCCTTTTTGACTAATCTGTTAGACCATTCACATTCCAAGATAATATGTCAAGTATCGCCATTATGATAAAAGGTTAATTTCCCACCTATTAGACATGAAAGCTTTTTTGGAGGTCTTGTTCCAGCTTTTCTGATATATGCAGCCACTAATCTTTGCAGGTTGATATTTTATACAGTTATTTTCTGTCCTCTCTGTTTCAACCTGTGGTAAATTTTGCAACATTTTTTGTTTTAATGAAAATCCTCACACAAACAAAACAAAAAAAAAAAACAGAACACCCCTTGGCCAAGTAACTTATTACTAAAACATAAAACTATGTACATCTTCAAATAATGAAGTTTAACCCTCATAATAATAATAGTCCCAGATAGACAGCTGTAAACACAGGAATTATCTAGCATAAAGTTAAGGTTATCCATGCTAAAATATGTCTTACTGCCTATGTTCCTACTTACACTTGTTGCTGTTTGTTCTTTTTTATCTTTATTCCTCTCCCAGATGTGAAAAACAACTTGTCTTTCAGAAAACATTAACTTTTAGCCTCAAAGAAGCCAGTGTTCTGTCTTTGTATTGCCCTATAATCAGCTTTTTCTTCATTGAAACATAGGAAAAATGTTGCCCTAAACTGCAGGCTTTTATAGTCATGCTGAACATTTATTGCTAAAGGAAAACTTTTTATTGCATTCAGTGTTCTTTTATTTATTTGTTTCCACTTAAAACTTGTTATTAGATTAAGCAAGAGTCTTAATCCAGACACTCACCTATACATATGTAAGAGAAAATATTTCAGCTCTACCTGTATTATAATCTGTGTACTTTTACACCCCTCCCTCACCTCAGTAACCCAAGATTACAGCTTAACTTAAACATGCTTTTGTCTAGACATTTTTCTCATATTTTACATTGTAATGCCTGCATACCTTAATACTAAAAAAAGAAGAAAGAAAAAAGGCATCTTTTACTTTAGTACCTGTATTGCACACAACAATTTCTGAAAATATTTTACTATATAACATGTAATTTATGCCATAAAAAGTTTTACAGAAATACTGTTAAGAATATAAATTGTTTTACTTACAGTAATCTTTTTTCTCCCGCTCCCCGCTTTTGTGTCCTTCCAAACATTAATGACATGAAGTGGGGCAAAAGCATTTCAGTCCCCCACAAGTTTAATAACGTTAAGAAAAATCCATTATTTCTACTTTTTCTTGTACTGACATATTTTACAAATGTGATTGATGCTTTGTAATCTCACAGTTATTCAGTAATTCACATGTTGCTGGTCTTTTTCCTGTTCATCCATATCCCCAAACTCCAGACTCTGGTTAATTTCCAAGGAATTCTCAGTTCTTCTAGTCAACTCCTGTGTTTTTCTCTGTCTCACAAGCATTTTCATTTCAGATATTGGAAAAGACTTCACTGGCAGTCTCTCTATGAGCTTTATTACCAGAATATCAGAAAAACGAGAAGCAGAGCCCCCTTCTGATTGATGGCTTATGTTTTGGTGAACAAACTTTTGTATTTCCTCCTTACTCTGTTCTGCATCAAAAATTACTTTGATCCTCCAGAAAATAAAATTTCTGAAGACATCTGGATACAGCAACTTGAATTTGACCTGCCTATCAACATTCCATGATTGCTGGAATAAAATTGCTTCTCTTCTGCCTGGTATACATTGAATGATCATTGTCCACAAACACTTTACTGTCTCCAACGTTTTATACTTTGCCCTTCTGACACAATTTTGTCAGGATCAACTATTTCTGCTGGGCTGGTAGGTTTGTGTCTTTACTAATACAGGTCTTGACTGCTTTCTCATGGCCAGGTTTGGGGCATCCATATGATGCGCCCTTTCAATTAACAAATCCTATTGTGGAATACCAGTGCAGTTGCTTAGTTGTGCCTTCAGAAAATATTTTTTTTTCAATTTCTCTGGTACAACAGAAAATCTAGAGGCTTCCCTCTGTGCTCTGCCCTTTACCATCTCTTCTTGAGCAGTCTTAGCCTTTTCTTCATTTCACCCTCTGCTTTTGCAGTTTTATTAGTTCATCTGAATATCTGTTTAAAGATTATTCCATATGTTCCAGCCTTTTGTTTGAGTTGAAATACTTCTTCATTGTTTAATTTGTTTTAATCAGCTCTGAATACATTTGGCTTATTTCTCCGCTAGATTACTGGAAGCCCCAAAGCTGGAACATGAACTTCTTTCTGCTGAACAGCTTCAGGATTATTCACAGTCATTGTTTTCTCTTCACCTTTTTCTAGTTGATTTTCTTTCAGCTTCTTGTTTGCTGTCATCCAGGCAATGTACTTACTACCCAGTAAATTATTTTCTTTATTTTTATTATCTTTTTCACACTAGGAGAGTTGAAGTTAAGCTGCTGATCAGTGTGCAGCCATCTTGAAAGTCCTTTGTATAAGAATATTAATCTTGGAAGTACACAAGGGACAGCCCAATCACTATGTATCACAAAAATGACTAGAGGCAAGCCAGATGATCTTGCTGTTTAAATATCCATTGATATCAGACTACCCAGCATTTACTCAATGAAAGATGAGGCAGTAATCACTTCAGTTCGACAGTACTTCAACTTGTTTCTCTCGTCTCGTCAACTGGAGATGTAACTGTCTTCAGTGTAGAACAAATCTGTATTCCAACAATGAAGTTAACATGTCAGTGAGTATCTGTTATGCAATCCAGAGTACATTTAAGGCATGAATGATTACTCAATTGTCCACTTGCAATAAATGATCAAAATGTATATATTCATATAGGGAGGATACTGTACTGCTATCTAGATAACTTGTCTTTTTCCAGGAAAACAAATAAATAAGGCAGAAGAGCGGCAAGCATGTAAGACCATTTATTACTCTAGATAAGCGCTTTTGACCATCCAAGAGGAGGTCCAACAGGGCTCTATTTGGAGAAAAAGGAGCTAGTTTGGCAATTGAAGTTGGACGCATGTACATGGCCGGGTTTGAACTATATCAGTTCTGTTTATTGTTTGTTGAGGCTAAAGGCTTTGGCAAGATAAACATAATTTTGTGATTTTTAGTAATTTTGTATTGAATATAATTTTAGACAATGTAGAAAACTTACACAGTGGCTGATGTAGAATTTTGTTTAAATATTTTAGCTTGTTGTTTTTTAAAACAATATAGTCAAAAATAACATACATTCTTGGTAACATTTTTGATGATAACATATTTTTTGTAGTATGTTTAACAAAGATCTTATGGAATTATAAGTGAGAGTATAGTTTACCTTTTAAAACAAGTCTGTTACTTTAAACATTTTTGGAAGGAAATTATTCAATTAAGTATTGCCTGTTTAAGTGTGTTTTAGTTTGTGTGTTTTATCTGAAGAAGTCCATTTTAAGTGTACCATGGACAAAAGTGCTTAACTGGAGTAATAAACAGTCTTGTGTGCTTGCCGCTCTTCTGCCTTATTTATTTGTTTTGCAGTTGTTTGTTTTTTGGAGTTTTGTATTACTTTTTCCAGGAATGTTTATAATTCATGCATTGTAAATACATACAAGTTATTAAGGTGACCTTCTTGATACTACATGAGGACAACACTTCACACATGAGACCTCACAATTTTAGAAAATATTTCACACAAGGGATAGTGAGAAAAAGGGGAGACTAGGCAGAAGATGGGGATATCCAGGCATTATGTTATCAGTAGACAATAATACAGGCATAGGCCTGCCTGTTTGTTGGTCAGAGAGTAGAAGTGTTAAATTTTATTATGTTCCATCCAAATAGAAACCTTGCTGCACTTCCTGAATTCACTTAAAATATGGTGACTGATTTTCTGTGTGATGATAGATAGCAACAGTGTTATGGAAAAATAAGTAACTGGGATAATAATTTGTGGATTTGGTGACACAGACCCATATTTTTATAATGACACAACTCAAATAAAAATGTTTATATTAAGAGTCTATAGTGGTAAATGGAAAAAAATCTGACTGGTCTAAAGGATGCTGATAATATGGAATTCAAAAGAGTATCTCAATGGTCAAACTTAAAACACTTATTATGTTCTAAGGGCATGAGACCATGGACAAATTTGCTTTGACCTATTGGATATAGCAGTTCAAAGTGTCCCTGGTGAAGGGAGTTTAAGGATGTGGAAAATGAGAAAGACTAGTCTGATCTATTGGAAGCAGATAAGAAGTGAAGATGTGTGAGTTACTGGAATCTACTTAGACAAAACTTTTGTTTGCAATTCATTGAGCAGGATATATCTATATGCATTTGTGCCATAACTCTCTGCTGCTTAAAATGTAATGTACTATTATCACAACTATACCCTCCTCTATTATCACATCTCATTTACCTTCCTTATGCTTCCTCCCCTCCTTCCTTTCTTTGGGCTGCTCTAACTCTTTATCTTATCTGCATATGCCCTACATTTTGAAGAAGCCTTTAAAGTACCAAATATTCTTATGTAAAACCTGCTAATGTGTGCATACTGATGATATTCCACTGTATATATATATATATATATATATATATATATATATATATATATATATATATATACCTGAGAGTATTTAAAAAAATATTCATATACAACTAATGTAACTGTTATTTTTAATCGAAACTGTTTGTAAGTGATGTAACTGATTTCAGGGATGTCTGAGTAATGGAACTGCTGCTTATGTAATTTCTAGGATGTCTGTGTAATGGAGCTTCCACTGCAAAAGGGCACTGCTCAGTTTGACTTTCCAGATAAACAAATACCAATAGATAAAAATAAATAAGTAAATAACTATTATATGTTCCAGTTTGGCTCCATGCTATTTTTGTGCCACAGAGTATGATACTGCATAGACAAAGAAGCAACTGTTTAGAATCACCTACACATATACCCACACACACATATGCACATGCACACATTACAGATGCACACACACACACACACGCACACACACACACACACACACACACGCACGCACGCACGCACACACACACTCACACACACACACACAGACTTACACTCATGGATTCATACATACTTACAATCATTCTTAACTTCCACACAAAACACTCATTCACATGCCACACACCCAAGCACACATTTAGGACAATCAGATTTGTCAAGGCACCCTCTGATTTATAAACACACACACACACACACACACACACACACGCACACACACACACACACACACACAAACACACACACGCACACACACAGACAGACACACACACACACACACACACACACACACACACACACACACACACAGTGTCCCATCACTCATTCACCTAGTTTGATTACTACCAGCCAGGCAACATGACCAGAATCTCTAAATAAATAATAAATTAAAAATGGCTATTTATTTAGCTGCGAGTAATAACACTGGTGTGAGTGAGTGAGTGAGTGAGTGAGTGAGTGAGTGAGTGAGTGAGTGAGTGAGTGAGTGAGTGAGTGAGTGAGTGAGTGAAGTGCGTAGGTGAGCGAGTACGTGTCTGAGTGAGTGCAGGGGTGAGTGAATGAGTGTGTGGGTGAATAAGGGAGTGAGTGAATGAGAGGGCAACTGAGAACCATGGCTTTTTACTGCACAACAAACATGCTGTGCATATTTAAATCAGTCACACAGTCAATAATTAGAAATAAAGTTTAACCCAGAGAAGAAGTATAGAAGTAATAATGGTACACTTAAATTCACAATACTTGACCATATTTGTTACTAGCCTTCCTGTAAGACCACTGAATGTCTCTTCTATTAACATACAGGTGAGTACAATAACTAAACATGTTATAGAATTGCATCACAAAGGTGTATTTAGTTTACTCACTGACTTACTCACTCCAGTTTTACCTGTTTGTACAGAAAGGTTCAGAAAGGTGGGGCAGAAAACTAAACAAATATCATAAGGAGAAAAGAAAAAGCTATGTATATATACCAAAGTCTAATGCAGTGGTCCGTCATAGTATTAATAACATGTTGCTAGTAAGGGCACCATAATATCATGATGCTGTGCATATGAGATTTTATTAACCCATTCCCTCCAATGGAACTCTCAAAGTTGGACTGGAAATTCCAATGGGCGGAGCCTACACCTTTTGACAGAATCAAATTAGGTCCTCCCATTTCAAACAAATGTTCATATATCTGGAATTATAGGTGTCATTAAAGATGTGTAAAAAGAAAACTCTTCTGCACAAACTAGGTCTTGAAATAGATTTTATATGTCACAGTAAACACAGTGTCAGTAACTATTGTTTGTAATATTTTGTAAACAACTTACAATATCTTAGCAACTACTACAATTACACACATAATGATGAAGCATTTTGTTCATCCAGTTACCAGTTCAGAAATCCAATAATAATTAACAATTCAGCTTTTTTTTTTTTTTTTTTTTTATTTTACATTTGTTGAACGGGATAGTCCAACTGGATGTATGTCCATTTTCAGCGGAGGCCCAGGGAGGAAAGCTCCACATTAAGACAATTTACAAGACAGAAATCTTGACCATATACAATACAGATAATGTCAGATAGGTAAAACATTTCAAATACAGGAACATTTATATAGTACTGTTACAGTAACATACCTGACTAAATAAGTTAAAAATATTGAGTAAAAGGATTAATAAAACATTTTTTTTACATTGTTTATAAAGTTTACCAAACCTTAGGAGGTGAGCTACTACAATAGGAATTAATAGAGAATATCAGAACACCTGAAATAGCATGTTAAAGATAGAGAGCAAAGAATGGTCCTGCTAGAGGAGAAAGTGTCAGTCAGGATTTGTGCATGAGCAAAGCCATTGGGCTTTAAAGAAGATTCTTAATTGCTTCTTGAAAAGTGGGGTAGAAGAAAGGGCTGTTAGTTCAGTTGGAAGAGTGTTCCAAGAGTTATCAACAGAGTATGAGAACAAGCTATCTCCAGATTTGTTGTTGGACTTTGGGGTAGCTACTAGTACCTTATTAGCTGATCAAAGGGTTGTTAGATTTTTATATGGGCAGATGAGGGTAGAGAGTATGGGTGTATCTGTGGGATGGTGTAAGATCTTGTGTATAGTAGTAAGTTGCTGGAAAACAATCTGGCTTTGCAATTCCAGCCATCCTAGCAATTTAAGATTTTGGCAGTGGTGGGTTCGAAAAGGGGCACCAGTGGCAAATCTAGCTATGTTATTATAGGCTGTTTGCAACTTATGAAGATTATTTTTGGATAAGTTGGTATAGATTGGGGATGCATACAGAAGGGTGGAGATTAAGTGAGTTCAGGCAATAGCAGTCCTAGCTAGAGGTGTGAGATAGGGTTTAAGTCTGTAGAGGAAACCAAGTTTTTTATTAACTGATTTAATGGTTAGGTTGATATGTGTGTCAAAGTTTAGATTATGATCAATTGTTACACTTAAAAGTTTGGTGGTTGTGTCCGGAGTTATTACAGTGCCATTATTAGATGTAATTGTGAAGTTGATAGCTGGAGACTTCTGAGTGGGAGAGAATAGTACCAATTTAGTTTTTTGGGGGTTAAGGAGGAGACAGCGTTGATGGAACCAGTTTTCAACTAAAGTAAATACTACTTGGGTACTCGAATGAAGTCCAGCAGGCGAGGAGGCTGAACATATTGATGTCGGGTCATCGGCATATTGTATGCAGGTGGTTTGTGGAAGGGAGATATTCAGATCATTTATGAAAATAGTGAAGAGGAGGGGTCCCAGAATAGAGCCTTGTGGGACTCCAAGATTTATAGGGAGAAGAGTAGATAGTTTATTTTCCCGGAGTACTGCTTGTTGTCTATTTCCTAGATAGGACTTGAACCAGTTAACTGTCTGGGTATCTAGTGAAAGTGATTTGAGTGAGTTTAACAGTAACTGATGATTAACCATATGAAATGCTTTTGAGAGGTCAATAAAGAGGGCTGAGGACAGTAAGCTGTTGTTACGATTTTTATTAATGCAGTCAGAAAAGGATAGTAGGGCAGTTGTAGTACTATGGAAAGGCCTAAAACCATGCTGGCAGTCAACTAGCAGGTGGTTTTGGAGGAGATGATCAAGCAGCTGATGGTGAATACATCTCTCCATAATTTTTGCTAAGGGGGAAAGTAGGGCTGTGGGGCGGAAGTTTGAGAGTTCATTTGAGTTCCCACCCTTATGCAGTGGGATAATATATGAGACTTTCCAGAGGGATGGGATGGAACTTTCTGTAATGGTTCTGTTAGTTAAGATGGAAACAGGGTAGGCAAGCACACCAGCTGCCATTTGAAGGTATTCAGCTGGGGGGGGGGGGTCAGCTGATGGAGTGCATGGTTTAAGCTTAAGAAGTAGGGAGTGTATGATAGATGTTGGGACAGTCTGCAGTTGTAATACTTGGGGTAGGGTGGTTAGCAAGGATGAGTCAGTGGTGGTAACAGGTGGTAAGGTATTTGCTAAAGATTGAACAGTTTCTGAAAAAAATTTGTTAAAAATATCAGCAATTTGGTTGGGAGAATTATGAGTCAAGTTAGAGGGGGTAGGTGTTTTGGCTTGTCCAGAATGGAGTAATTTATTTAATCCTGACCAGAATTTTTGTGGGTTTAGATATTGCGTTTGTTGGAATTTAAGGTAATATTTTTTTTTATTGAGGAATATTGATTTTTTAGTGGCATTCCTGAGCTGTCTAAAGTTTAAATGATCAATAGGGTCTTTGGTACTTCTCCATATATTCCAGATTTTATTTCTCAGTCTCATTTTTTGCCTTGTCTCATTTGAGAGTCAGGGAGCAGGTTTGTTCCTAATTTTAATAGTACGAGAGGGGGCATGGTGCTCAAGGATTTTTAGGAATATATTGTTAAAAAAAGAGACTGCTTCATTGAGAGGTAGATATTTTAGGGGTGACCAATCGCAGGCTTTTAGCTCTGCTTGAAAGTTACCTAGGTTCAGATTCTCTTTGTTCCGGGTGGTTTTAAAGTTTAGTTGAGTGGGAATGGTGTTCTTTTGTCTAGTTATAACGGTAAGAGAGTAGTCACTAATATCATCAGGAAGTATGTCTATTTTGTAAGATTGGGGGGTAGTTGTTGACTAGTATCCAGTCTAAGGTAGTTTGTTGCAGGGTTTATGGGTTCTGGTAGGGTCAGTGATAGTTTGATAGAAGCCATAGAGATTAATGTGAGATGTAGATTTGTCAGAAGTACAACAGTTCCAGTCAATATTAAAGTCTCCAAGGAGAATGGTTTCTTGTGGGAATGATGTACAAAGCCAGTTAAGGATATTTTCAAGAGTACTTATGTTGTTGCCTGGGAGAATGTAAGAGCAAATGATGTATATAGATTTATTAGCATTAATTTAGAGCTTAGATATTAAGATTTCAGCATTGCTAGGTGAGGGAGGTTGAGTGTTACTGAGGTTACCTGTAGTTCAGATTTAAACAATATCGCTGCTCCCCCCCACCCTTTTTGTTAGGATGGTCAATTCTGAAGATGTTATAACCTGGAGGGATGATATCATTGTCTTTAGTAACTGGTTTGAGCCAGGTTTTTGTGAGACATAGGATGTCAAAGGAATGTAAGTCTAGTAGGCCGTGAATTTGGGTAATTTTGTTATTTAAACTACGAATATTGAGGTGGGCAATGAGAAGAGAGTTCAAGGAAGAAGAGCGGGTATGGGAAATAGAGGTGAAGGAAGAATGGGAGTCAGGGAAGGTATTACCAGGCCCTGGGTTTGGGTGAATGTCACCATGTAGTAGTAAGTACTGAGGATTGTGTGGAAGTTTTGCTAATTTACATAAAATAGGGTCTATTTTTCTGGTTTGAAAATACTTATTATGGTTTAATTTGTGAAACTGTGGGAGAAGGAAGGCTGATGAGGATGTAATGTTACTGTGGGTTTGTGAGGCTGATAGATAGAAAGGGGAAGTTTGTTTAAAGGAGTGCTGAAATTGAAAGGAGCTTAGGAATTCATAGCCTGTGAGGCTATGACATAGAAGTAGCGTGGAAAGAATTATGGGCAAGAGGAGGAAATTAGAGAGTTTTAGTAAGCCAGGGGTTGGCATAATGAGAGAATGTGGGAATGTAAGTAATGAGAAAATAAGGGGTTATAGAAGGGCAAATATGAGGTGGGTTTGTTTAATGAGGAAAGCATAGATAGTGGAAGGTGTGAGTAAATTAGTAACAGATGGTTGAGTATGAAATGAGATATGTCGAGCTATTGGTCGATGTGGGGTGGGGGTGTGGCTTATAGCAGTATAAGGATCGGTGCCCTGTGGTGGGTGGGAATTGGGGGTACGGTTGGGGAGTGGAGTGAGCCTACAGGGTTAATGGAGTGGGCAAGAGCAGTAAGGTAAGTTCAGCCAAAAGACAATCAACTGTCTTACATGTTTGGCGTAATACAGAAGTAACTAAAGTGAAAACTGGGGAGCAGAGTATATAAGCTTATCAGATATGTGTAGATGATTTAGTAAAGTGAGAGTGAGGTTCTCATGGGCAGAGAGGAGGATTAGAATTGTACTGAAATGCCAAAGAATGGGTGTAGGACCTGAGGGATAGTTAGTTTTAATGCTAGAATATAGTGTAGGTAAAGACTGCCACCTATTGGTCAGGGGAGTAATTGCAACTGGGGGAGGTAGGCAAGAAGCTATTCCAAAGGGATAAGATATAAGATGAGGGGACAAAGGGATGAGGGAGGAAGTGGCTTTGGTTCTGTGGTAGGCTACTAACTTTTACACCAGGGGGTTAACAAGCAGTTATAGGCACTACAGAAAGATAGTAAAAAGGTATTTTGCAACATGCAAGTACAAAAACTTTAGGAGTACAAGCTTTATGAAGCCAGGCAAGGAGTCAGCTTCAGGGGCATCTTCAGGTTAGCAGGAGGTTATTCTTTAACTTTGCAGCAAGGAGGGAAACAGCCGGATGCACTTAA
This sequence comes from Protopterus annectens, assembly GCF_019279795.1. Classification (NCBI taxonomy): domain Eukaryota; kingdom Metazoa; phylum Chordata; order Ceratodontiformes; family Protopteridae; genus Protopterus; species Protopterus annectens. Next base: position 492,727,322 of record NC_056745.1, read on the forward strand.
ATGTGAAAAAACTTTAGGAGTATGATGGTGCCTTTCTACATCAGGCTTTTTGATACCTCTGTAATTAACCAGAAGTGAGTGGGGAGGTGTGCAGGTTCAAGGTGGGGGAAGGGATAGACACAAAGTAATGCAAGGTTGAGAGTCAGAAAAACTGGACTAAGCCAGCTGCTAAAAAGAAAACAGGAAAACCAAGCTAAGTTAATTGCAGGTCAGTGTGGTGCAGTATTTACCTAATAACTACAAATGTTATACTACTAATCTAGTACAGAGTGGTGAAAAGAACCACCACTTCTGCAGGGAAAAACAAAAGAAGTATGGGCTGCAGGTACATAGGTAAACTTTTTCCAAGAGAAAGTGGTTTTAAGTAATTCACCTAGGAAGAGAGAAATGGGGGGGGGGGGCAGTAGTGTGCACACGTACAATGAAAGGGGAAACAGTCTTAAGTTTGGAGGACAGATTAAATACAACTCTAACATACACTAGTGTAGCTGAAAACACTTTAGTGTTCCACCGACGCAGGGTTTCACAGTGCAGGGCAACAAGACAGCCTTGGGTTGATTGGAGGTTGGCCAAGACACAGGATGTAACTTTTGCTGAGGGGGACTAGTGTAGCTGAAAGCACTTTAGTGTTGCACTGATGCAGGGTTTCACAGTGCAGGGCAACGAGACAGCCTAGGGTTGATTGGAGGTTGGCCATGACACAGGATGTAACTTTTGCTGAGGGGAACTAATGTAGCTGAAAGCACTTTAGTGTTCCACCGACTCAGGGTCTCACAGTGCAGGGCAATGAGACAGCCTTGGATTGATTGGAGGTTGGTCAAGACACAGGATGCAACTTTTGCTGAGGGGAACTAGTGTAGCTGAAAGCACTTTAGTGTTCCACCGATGCAGTGTCTCACAGTGCAGGGCAACGAGACAGCCTTGGGTTGATTGGAGGTTGGCCAAGACACATGATGTAACTTTTGCTGAGGAGAATGTGAGCACACTACTGGGGATTCCTATGAAGCAAGGCAGAAAAACTAAGTCAAAAGATGGTGCCTTTCTACATCAGGCATTTTCTCTCTTCTCTTTTAACTCAAGAAAGCCTTTCCACTCAGTCAGTATCATGCCAGTGTCTCTTGCATTCTCTACGCAAAACATCTTGAAGTATCATAATAGAACTACAGAGACATTACTTTGTAGCCTATCACAGAACTTTTGCACAAGCTCCAAAAAAGCTAATTGCCTAAGGTAAATGTTAGATAAATATGCACAAACAATGGAGTTCTCCTTCCTTAACTTGACAGTCACATTGAGTTGACCCTCTCTCCCTGGCACAAACTTCGAATGCATGACACCCAGCTGGGAGTTTGAAAGTTTCCCAGTGGTTGCCTAGATTCTATCACAAGAGATAGTTGTAGAGTAAAAGAGAAAACACTCCTAGTCAACAAGTCAGGTTCCAGCACAACTCCCCTGTCCAGCTGGTATCAGCAAAACATGAGTGAAACCATGAGCAATGAGTAAACAGAATCAGTGAAACAAAAAACAAAATAAAAACATCTGATGAATAAGTAAAAAAATATTCAAATAATGTAAGAACAGTATGTTCTTCAGGTGAAATGCAAAGAAGAAGATACTGCAAATATATACCTATATATATATATATATATATATATATATATATATATATATATATATATATCTATATATATATATATTTTTTTTAAATCTATGTATTTATTTATTTATTTAACATTTGTTGACCGGGAAAGTCCGACTAGGTTCCACAGAGCCTGTTTTCAGTGGAGGCCCAGGGAGAAATGCTCCAGATACATATCTTTGGAATATATATATATATATATATATATATATATATATATATATATATATATATATATATATCTAAAGTAATAAACAACAGCCAATAAGATTCTAAATTTAATTCAGCTTCACTTAAGGCCAGTTGTACTGACTGAACAACTCTTTTAAAAGAGTTTTACAAAAAATATATTACTGACTCCTTTTCCAAGGAAAGCAGTGATGTTCCCAAAAAACATAATTTTGAATGATGCATTGATAAAAACTGCTCTTAATGGGAATCTGACTGAAGCTTTTATTCCCCTGAAACCTATAATGCACATGATATTATGCATAAACATTGCTTAAAATTTGCATTGGACATGTTTTTCTTTCCTACAAATATCTCTTAAATGTTCAGAAATTCTTGCATTTTAATTTCTTTCTAGTTTGCCCAAGTACAAATGGTAATGTATATATTCTCCAAGGAATAGTAAAAGTAAATTTTAACATACAGTTTGTCCATGAATCACTGTCCATACACAAATAATCACACTGATACAGCAAGTTCATCCAGATTTTTTGGAGAAGATTAATAAAATATTAAAAGATATCCACCTCATAACGTGAAATATTTTATGAATTTGAATTCAACAAATAATAACTTGAAAATGCAGTATTACAGACCACTCATCTCAATTTAACAAGTCAGCAAAGCTAAATAATTTATAAATCTGAAGTCAAAAAATAATAACTTGAACTGGCAATGTTATGGTCACCCCCTCGTTGGTCAGGTCTGACAGTAAGCTAATCACCCTTGACATCCACATCCCTCCCCCACCCCCAGTAAGGAAACCTCCGTAAAAAACTTCTCCAAAGCCAACTTCATGCTACTCAAGTCAGAAGTGACAAACTTCATGGCACCCATGCAGAAGGGAACTGAATGTTCAACTGTTGAACCCTACACTAAGGCAGTGTACGAGCACATCCACCCGTGCATGAATCGTGCCATCCCAAATAGAACTAAGACACTCTCCTCCAAAAAAAAAGGAAGCCAATCTGGTGGTCCCCTGGCATAAACAAACTTTACAACAAAAGGAAGAAGCTGTTGCAGAAAGAGGAAAATCCCAGGTTGCAAAATACTCCCTTACCAGCCTCAATAAGAAGCTGAAATCCCTCATAAAATCCTCCAAAGCTAGTTATGAAAATAAAATTGCCAAAGATTCCAAAGACAACCACAAGGCATTCTATAGCTATGTCAAGAATCTAAATGGTAATGCTCAGATCTGCTCTGAGCTACAACAGAATGGCATTAAAAATATTGATCCCAAGGATATTGCCAATATCCTGGCAGATCAACTCAGTGCCAACTTCACCCCCCCCCCCGCCCCACACCTAAAGGCCTATCTCAATACCAAAAGATTGTCAAATTCCGGTAATAACAGCCACACAGGTAAAAAAATGCACTCTCCAAAGTTAAGAGTACAGCATCCATGAGACCAGATGACATCTTGGGCTGTGTACTACGTGAACTACAAAATTAACTGGCACTTCACCTAAGTGTCATGTTTAATCATAACCTCACCTCAGGCTTCATGCCCACTGAGTGGCGCACAGCTACAGTTATCCCACTCTACAAGGGGGGATCCACCTTGGATCCTGGAAACTACCACCCCATCAGTCTGACCAGCCTAATCTGCAAGGCCATGGAACGTATTATCATGGAACTTATAAACAAAGGCATTGGCACCTTTTCAAACACTGGACCCCACCCAGTTTGGGTTCATGAAGGGGCAATCTTGTCTCCTGAACCTAAATGACTTCTTCAAATCAGTCTCCAGAGCTGTGGATGAGTGTAAGGTGGTCCACACAGTCTATCTGGACTTTGCCAAGGCTTTTGACACCATCCCCCCACTCTGGAATTATAGATAAACTTACTAAGCTGGGCATTAATCCCTACATCACTCGATGGGTTGTCAACTGGCTTACTGACAGAACCCAGACTGTAAAAGTATCCAACTCCAAATCCAGCTCCAGGCAAGTGACAAGTGTAGTACCTCAGGGTTCAGTCCTGGGACTGCTCTTGTTTGGCATCTACTTCTCTGAAGTACAGGCCAATACTAAGGGACTTTGGCTAACAAAGTTCGCAGATGACTACAAACTGGAAGCCATTACTGAATCCCCAAATGATGTGGATATTCTACAAAAGGGTCTTACAGAAACAGATGCTTGGTGCCAGAGCCATGGACTCAAGCTCAATGCCAAGAAAACCACAAATGAAACCAAACTTGAAGTATAAAAAGGCAAGGATGTAGTAAAAAAAAACTTCTTTAATCATGAACTGGTTCGTGATTAAAGAAGTTTTTTACTACATCCTTGCCTTTTTATACTTCAATGCCAAGAAATGTATAGTTATCCCCTATGGGAAAAAACATGTACCCGTAAATTACCACATAGGTGGCAGTACATTAAACACCGAAAGTGTGATAAGAGACTTAGGGACACAGGTGGACAGTGGTCTCACCTTTGATAACCACATCACCACAGCAGTCAGGAAATCCTTCTATGTGGTACATCTCATCAGAAGGGGTTTTCATCCAGAAAAAAAGGAGGTCATTGTCCCACTGTACTCATCCCTCATTAGGCCCATTATAGAATACAACGCCCCGTTTGGTATGTACTTCTCAAGACGTCTGCAACAACTGGAAAGGCTGCAGAAATATCTCACTAAAAGAATCACAGGCCTAAAGCAGATGCCCTACGCTGACCATCTAAAAATCTCCAGCTATACTCTGTCGCATATCATCTACTCAGAGGCGATCTCTGCTTAACATACAAGGCCATGTCAAACCCAGAGCTGTTGGACATCCTACACTTAAAGAAATCCCAATCCCTCAGAGCCACATGCTCCAGGTATCTAAACTTTGTCATCACAATGAGCAAAACATGCTGGAGGGATAGATTTCTGACCCAGAGACTCCCCAGACTCTGGAATAGACTGCCCATACATGTCTTTGGCCCTCTTCAAAGGAGCATTGACGATTGGATGGGAGATAAGAAATTCACCCCGGGGATCACGTCAGTCGCCCTGCTAGACAGGGGTCCAGGGAAGTAAGTATTGTGGGAAGAAATAGCCAGGGAATTGTTATGGCTAGGCTTGTATAGGCCCTAGGGCCGATAGCCTAGTACCAACCTATGAACCTATGAACCTATTATAGACCTCTCACCTCAATTTAGCCAACACACCATAACACCGTTAGACATACCACTCAATAATAATAACCAGAAATCCTCCTCGAGCAATGTAACATGCCAGTCACTCTCATGCTTACACCAGAAAGGAAGGAAGGGAGGGAAAGAAGAGCTTCTTTTCTTCTTCAAAATGGAAGCTCTCTTCATCCGCCCAGACCAAAATAACATGAATAATACCACAATCAAATTAGTTTCTCACACAGAACTGTAAAGTGTAACAATTGATAACAAACTTAAATTTGACTTAAATATACAGAACAACATATAAAAACCAGAAACGAGGAATGCTCTACGGGCATAAACATTTTTTTATAAACATCTGCCAAAAATACCTCAGGCACCATTTACCTGTTACCCCCACTTTTATATGGAGCTCATATTCTTAGAAATCTCAATGTCTCACTTAAATGAAAACTTGATGAAGTTATAATAACATTTCTAAGATTGCAAGTAATGCATCCTATAAATGCCATCACTAAACTGTCCTTCAGTCACTGAACAGGCTTGAACTTCCACACCATCTCAGTTTTTTTTTTAATAATGCAAAGTCCCCTCTTTACTAGATTCTCTTAAAATTTTTACAAAGCAAATATCTGCCAATGGCTTTAATTGTTGCATTGATCTTGCCATAGCAGTTCTGTTTTGGAGTCTTTGGTTTTGTTCAAATGTTTTGACAAAACCCTAATTAACAGAAGATTAGAACACTAAGACTTTTTCTCTTAATGGTGCTAGTTTAACTAATAAAAATGCATGAGTTTAGAAAGTGTATGGACTAATTAGACATACCTCATATTTCTTCTCAGCAGTTTCTCATATACTTTATACAACAAATAATCTTGGCTGCTCGCACTGCATCAAAAACATGCATTTTTTTCGGACTGACCCCATGCTATATTTCAGAGTCTCCTTTTAATAACAACAAGCTACTTGCACACTGATCATAATAAGTGTTGCTCAGATGGTAATCAGCAAGACAAAGGTGGCACAGTGAATCTGCCTCCATACTGCCACACTCTATAAAAGTGTTTTTTCTCTAATATTTTGATTTTCTAATGTCCATAACATGCAACATATCAAGTAAATTAGCAGACAACATAAAATATAATAACTGTGACCTAAAGGAACACTACATTTCAAACTTGATTTACTTTGAGTAATAACCATATTCAAGTAAGAAAAGGAAATATGATGATTCATCTGAGTATGATGTAATTAGGCTCTGCTTACAATAAGAAAGTTCCATTTAAGTGATATTCGGTGACAATTTTTGGAATCTTTTTAACTTCCTCATTTGAAACCTATCTTGAGTGCCATGATTACCAATGTTGTATAATACCAGGGACTTAGATGTTGTCAGTCCTTGTTCATTGTAGTATCCACCATGGGGTAAGACATCATTTGAAAAGATCTTTCTCTGTTTTGAGCAATGTGCTCAGGGATTCATCATACAGTTTGCATCTGATTTTTGGGACATGTACATCTGAAGGGTTGGCTCAGGTTTCATATCTAAATACCAGGACTGTCCATAACAATACTGGCAGTTTGTCAGACCTGGGGTCAGGTTCCAACCTGATGTTTATTTGTCACCTTGTCATTAGTTTCCAACCTGTTGCTTACTATAGAGATGTGGCTTGCTAAAACATTGACCTTGTTTTGGCTTCTTTCATTCCCCCACATGTCCCTATGATAAATTATTCTGGGTGAGGTCGCAATTATTTATTGGTTTACCATTGAACTGATCAAGATTAAAAGTTGTTGTACCAAATCCTTTGACTATGGCATGGGGTGGAAAATAAACTATGTGTACCACCTAATCTGTTGTCCACTCAGTAATGTGACAATGCTCCTTCAGGAGTTCTCTGATTTACTTGTTGTCTCAATGCTTAAATATTCATTGAGCTAAGTTGACTGGACTGAGGTTGGAGTGAAATTGAAGGCAATATAGTCAACAACCAGCTTACTCTTGACTTTTCAGTTTAGCTAACTGAGATCTCCTGGAAAATGTCTTGAGTACTTGTAGGGAGGACTCAGCAATGGTGACTCAACGTACAACACTCTTGAACTTATGTAAATGCTACATGGTCCAAGGTATTCCACCTAGAAGAATTTACCCAAAGAAGAATATAATATTGCTGTCCTACCTTGAAGCTTCCCAGGTCAGACTGGGATCCTGCCACATGCCAATCTGACTGCTGCAGTGGTCCTAGGTAGTTTAGACCATTTTATTCTTTGTTTGATTTTTCTGTTCCCATTTATGACCATTTTATATCTATGGCTGCCAGTATGAGCATAACTACTAGTGGATTGGATCCTGCCAGGCTTGTTTTGAGCTTGTTTGGAAGCCTTGGGTCCAGTCCATTACTAGATCATTCTTGCCTCTCAAGGGGGATGTAAAATTTCTACAACTTTTATGGTGTTCAATACTGCTTTCTCAAAATGGTGTGTCTTGCCCATGACACTCTAGAAAGCTATCAATCAATCTATCTCAAATGTTTTCCTTTGTGACTAAGGTTTTTGGGAAACTAATGTATGATTAGCTGGCTTCTTGCTTGAGAGTTAGTAAAATTTTATGGCTTCTTCCCTGTGGCATGCAGAGATGTAGCACACTGTACCTTTGCAGCTTTCTTGGCTATAGCACCCGTAGATGGAAATAAATACTTGCATTCATACTCATTCCTCCCTGGTGGACTCCTCCAGCTCTTTGGATACTAATCAAACTTGGGTTATCAGGGCTATAATCAGGGCTACATCCCACTATACCACAAAGTCAACTCATTATATGCTGTAAGTGGTCTGCTCAATGACATATATAGAAAGACAAGGATGTTCTGAAATCTACTGGTTATGCCTTTAAGTATTTGGTATGATACAAAGGTAGCTTTTCTGAGTTGTACTGCAGCACGATGATGAAAGGTTAAGTTATTATGTATAACAATCCTGGAATCTTTAACTTCATTGTGTAGCGTTATTTTGTTTTTTGCTGACTCATTTTGCACTTAAAGTTTATATATTTTCCCCAGACATGATCATTGTTTATTAAGGGTCTCTGAGAGTGAGATCATTGTTGATTTTGTTCAAGCTATCTTGAAGTGTCTTTGGTTTCTACTATATCTACTTGACTTGTAAGAGCTCATTACAAAAGGTTTGGCAAAATGAATTCACTTTTCTGGTTCCTTGAGAATACACAAATGCAGATCACAAATACTTGAATTTGTACCAATAAAGCAAATGCAATAATAAATAAAGAAGCGTGTTTTGCATTGGGCAGGAATCCCTGCACTCCCACAGCATCCATGCACTCCCACACTGTCACTGCACTCCCATAGCATCCCAGCCCTGACAAAACACCCAAGCACTCCCACAGCATCCCCATAATTTGACAGCAGCCCCATACACCCACTGTATCACTGCACTCCCACACCATCCACATACTCCCAAAGCATCCCTGCACTCCCACAGCATCCCCACATTCTGACAGCAGCCCTATACTCCCACAGCATCCATGCAGTCCCAAAGCATAAGAAGTTTAAAGGTGGAGGATATGAAATGGGATGAAGTAACAGCCAGAGAGATTGAAACAAAGTTAAGAAAAGCCTCTAATTGGAAAACCCCAGGCCCAGATGCAGTACCTACTTTTGGCTGAAAGTAGTAACATCTTTGCATGAAGATTTAACCATGAATAAGAACTATTTATATGCGCATCCCAAACAGACACCAGCCTGGTTAACAACAGGAAAAACAATTCTCCTACTTAAGAGTGAACCTGCAAGCTACCCTAAAAAATTATAGACCAATAACTTGATTTCTGATGACATATAAACCATATATGGAAACTGATGTTGCTAGAGATTGTAATAATTTAGAAGAAAACTCAATTATGGCAGTAGAACAAAAGGGCAGTAAAAGAAAGTCATATGGAACAAAGAACCATTTGTTGTTAAATAAAGTCATAGTGAAGAACTGCAAAAAGGGGAAGAATCTAAGTATGGCATGGATTTACTACAAAAAAAGCATTTGATAGTATCCCACATTCATGGATAAAAGAGTGCTTAAAAATGTATAAGATACACCCTGCACTGATTGACTACATCACAGTGACCATGAAACTGTTGCAGATAACTTTGCAACTTCTTCTTCTTCTTCTTCTTCTTCTTCTTCTTCTTCTTCTTCTTCTTCTTCTTCTTTCGGCTTCTGCTGTTAGGGGTCACCACAGCAGATCAACTGTTTCCATGTCTTCCTGTCCTCTGCATCTTGCTGTGTCACACCAACCGCCTGCATGTCCTCTCTCACTACATCCATAAACCTTATCTTAGGCTTTCCTCTTTTCCTGTTACCTGGCAGCTTCATCCTTAGCATCTTTTTCCCCAATATACTCTGCATCCCTCCTCAGCACATGTCCAAACCAATGTAATCTTGCCTCTCTGGCTTTGTCTCCAAACCTTCCAACCTGGGCTGACCCTCTAATATACTTATTCCTAATCCTGTCCTTCCTCGTCACACCCAGTGCAAATCTTAACATCTTCAACTCTGCCACATCAAGCTCCGACTCCTGCCTTTTTGTCAGTGCCACTGTCTCCAACCCATATAACATAGCTGGTCTCACTACTCTCTTGTAGTCCTTCCCTTTCACTCTTACTGGTACTCATCTGTCACAAATCACTCCTGACACTCTTCTCCACCCACTCCACCCTGCCTGTACTCTCTTTTTCACCTCTCTTCCACACTCAACATTACTCTGAACTGTTGATCCCAAGTACTTAAACTCATTCACCTTCGCCACCTCTATTCCCTGCATCCTCACCATTCCTCTATACTCCCTCTCATTCACACACATATATTCTGTCTTAATTCTGCTGAACTTCATTCCTCTTCTCTCTAGAGCATATCTCCACCTCTCCAGAGTCTCGTCCACCTGTTCCTACTCTCACTACAGATCACAATGTCATCTGCAAACATCATAGTCCACGGGGACTCCTGTCTGATCTCATCTGTCAACCTGTCCATCACCATTGCAAGTAAGAAAGGGCTCAGAGCTGATCCTTGATGTAATCCCACCTCCACCTTAAACTAAGCCATGATAAAGGACAAATTATTATCCCAGGGATAAAAATTCAAAGGGGGATATTCCAGGGTGACTCTTTGTCACAGCTGCTATTCTGTCTTGCCATTAACCCATTAAGCTGTCTACTTAATAGCTTAGGCCATGGCTATAATTTGGGTCCTAGAAAACTACAAAGTCTAAAGACTTCTCATCTTCTATTTGTCGATGATTTAAAACTGTATAGCTCACAGATGAGGAGCTGAAAGCACAACTGCAAGTTTTCAAATCTTTTTCAGAAGATATAATAATGTCATTTGGTCTTGATAAATGTGCAAAAGCAACCTTTAAAGCAGGAAAACTGCAATACCTACAAAACATCAGTTTAGGACAAGAATGTGATATAAAAGAACTTGAGCAAGAAGGAGTGTATAAATTTGAGAACTGATTAATGATCAACAATAAAACACAAACAAATGCAAATAAAACTTAGTAAGGAATATTTCAGAAGACTTAAATTAATCCTGAAAACAGCACTGACATCTAGGAACAAAATCCAAGCTGTAAGCCAATTTGCACTTCCTGTCCTAACTTACAGTTTTGGAGTGCTTGATTGGCCCCAAAACATGTTGTATAGATTAGACAGGAAAACAAGAAGGATGCTTCATGCTCACCAAATGATTTATAAAAATCAGTGCATGCCAAGATTATATATTCCCCATTCAGAAGGAGGGATGGGCCTCCTTGAAATTTATTACATGTATAGATCTGCAATCATGGGACTTCATACATATCTGCTGACTTCACAAAACCGAAGTGTAGTGAAAGTTTTGAAACATGAGGAGATTAAATCTAAGATGACTTCTCTGCTTAGTCTAGCAGAAGCATATCGGTGTGAAGCAGGAATGAAAATCAAACCAGAAGTAGATAAAAATGAGGCAGCAACTGAATGTGCCAAAAAACAAAAGAAAGAATATTAGGTGAAGGACCAGATGAGAAGGCAAGAAATGTGGGAAAATCCATAAATACAGTTTAAGTATAGAAACTTCTGGAGGAACCTTATGTTGATCAGGAATGAACACAGAAATGGTTAAGGAGAGGTAAATTCAAACCAAGAGATGAAAGGTTAAAATTGGCGGCCCAAGATAGTGGGCTGCGTACACGTTGTTTACAAAGTCCTTTGAACATGTGTGAGAAACAGACAAATGTAGGTTTTGTAAAACCGAATTGGAAACAATTGCACACCTCAATGCTGGTTGTGACATACTAATGGCTGAAGGACTGTATACTGAAAACCATAGTAGTGTGGCAAGACTGTTGCACTGGCGATTGTACAAACATTATGGTTTTAAAGTGGCAGAAAAGCACTGGAAAAATGAGCCGCAAAGCATCATAGAAAATGAAGAAGTCTATTTTATTTATTTATTTATTTTATTTTATTTTACATTTGTTGACCGGGCTAGTCTAGCTGGACATATATCCATTTACAGTAGAGGCCCGGGGAGAAAAGCTCCAGTACAGATAAAATCACAGTGATTTATAACAATAAAAATTTTTCTTTATAGAGTTATACAAGGTACAAGAGAGGATAGCTATAATATTAAAAAAACTTTTAAGTCAAGTTATACAAAAAAAATAAGAACTAAATCCTAAAGTTAATAAGAAATAGAAGGCATCCCTTAAGATTCAACTCCCAATTCCAGAAAGTATCAGGTAGGGCCAGTAAGGGGACAGGAAGAAAAAATTAGGCGTAATGAGACATAATTTCAGTCGGGATTGGTACAGGGACATAGCCATTGAGAAGTAAGATGTGCTTTGATTTGTCTTTTGAACAGAGAGGTGGACTCCAGAGTAGCTATTTCTTGAGGGATTAGATTCCAGTGTTTACCTATGGAATTTGAAAATAGTGCATCCCCAGCTTTATTATATGATTTAGTTATGGATACTAGAAACTTATTGGCAGAACGAAGTGTGGCTAGGTTCTTATATGGAGAAATAAGTCTAGCCAGGCTCGGAGTATTATCAGGGAAATGAAGGGTTTTATGAATGATAAGTAGTTGTTGGTAGAGTAGGTGGTTATTTAGTTCTAGCCAATTTAGTTGTTTCAGGTTGTGACAGTGGTGAGTTCTAAGGGGAGTAGCATTAATGAATCTAGCTATACTGTTATAGCAGGTCGAGAGTTTGTTGATATTATTTTTAGATAGTGTGGTATATATAGCTGAAGCATAAAAAAGGGTGGAAAGCAGGTGGGTCTGTGCAATGGTTTTTCTAGCTGCTGGGTTAAGGAAGGGTTTAATTCTGTAGAGTGTCCCAATTTTTTTATTAACAGCTTTAATAGTACTATTAATATGGTCATCAAAGTTAAGATGGTTGTCAATGGTTACACCTAATAGTCGAGTGGTATTGTCAGGGTTAATACAGGTAGAATTATCTGAGGTGATAGTAAAGAAAGGTGTAGGAGATTTATTAGTAGGAGTAAAGAGAAGAAGTGTATATCGCATGGGATCATCCATTACTAACATTTCAAAAGATAGATGCTAGAAAACCACATATAGTGGTCCAAGAAAAGAAGACAAAAGTAGCATTGATCATTGAAAACACCACAGCCAGTGACTGCAGTGTCTTGAACACAGAGAGACATAAAGTCATAATATATCAGGATTTGCAGGCAGAAACAAGAGCAATGTGTAAGAAAGATACCCAGACAGTTCCAGTAGTAGTAGGAGCAATGGGTCTTATAAAAAAGAGTCTACAATCATATTTAGATATGCTACCAATACATGTAACTCCATACGAATTGCAGAAGAAGTCTTTACTGGGCACATTGCAGGTGCTGTGAAGAGCACTACTAACTAATATCAAGGAGTGAAATGATACTAATTTCATGAACTTTAATCGTACTTTGATTTAGGAATGAGGTCCATTCCTAAAATAAAAAAGACAGCTGGGTGCACAAGTCCCTGAATAAAAAAGTCCCCAATCCTGGAAGGCACACTGGTGCCAGGACTGGAAAAAATTACAGCGCAGAATCATCAAGACACAGAAACATTCCTAGAATGGGGTTAGGCCAGGCTCAGGAGGGATCCCCCCCCCCCCCAACACTGTAGAAGGAAGCAGTAGCCCAAAAAAAATCACAAACACTGACAGGCCAAAAAAGAGCCATAAAGATGATAAGATATAGTGGACTATTGAGGATGAGAAAGAAACTATGCATCGTGTAAAGTCATGGATTTTATTCAAAGAAGGAAACTAAAACCATAAAAGCAAGGCTAAAACACAGATAAGCGCTTTCACGTCTCTCTAAACAGGAGCTTCATCAGATCTAAAAACTGTTACAAACAAACCATCTTTTAAACACAGTTACCTGATCAACTCACGTGATCTAAGAATTGGTCTTAAAAGGACAGTTCCCTTAAGTCCCTTCATACCATCTGCATGTAATTCTAGCATCCACTTCATCTCTTTACATTCTGTTTTATTCCTTAGATCACCTTTTCTATTGCTAGGTGTAAGTCATTTCAATACTAAAAACTTAAAAGTGTGAATGGTGTCATTCTTTAGAACATGTTTATACAGTGAATTATGAACATAATTCTTCCTGATGTCATTTAAATGTTCTCTAATTCTGTCTTTCAACCATCTGTTTGTCTTACCTACATAGTAGGATTCACATTTCACACAGAATGCCAAATGTACTAGATTTTGACTTCTGCAATTTGCATAAAAGTTAAAGACATCCATACCCACTGGATGTACATAGGAATCACTGTTATGAATTTCTTTACACATGTTGCAGTCTCTACATGGAAATGTACCACATTTATCAGAGACAGAAACCTTCTTATTAGTGGATTTATAACACAGCAACTGTTTTAATGATTTATTGCTCTTATAGCAAAACCTGGGTGCATTACCAAGTACTGACCTATACTTATCATCAGATACAAGTAGTTGCCAGTCTTTCCTAATAATATTGCAAATAGCTTGAACATCCGTAGAGTAATAATGGCATACATCCAAAACATGTACACACTAATGTGCTAAAAGGACAGTTCTACAGATATACACATTTAAGTGCTGATGATAGCATTATGTGTGAATCAAAGAACCTTAAAAGTGACTTTTAATGTAGAGGCTACCATGATGCAGAAATCAAGTCTGCCTGTGATGAGATCCTCCAACACAGGAGGGATATTGCTAAACTTTACTTCTCTGAGAGAGTAGTGAACAGTGAAAGAAAGATCTGTGATGCAAGAGGCTCTGACCTAAGAATGTGCATGACTTATTGTATGGATGTTATTTTTAAAGAATATAAAATTATTGTTCTTAAAATGTTTTTGAATACTTTGAAGCTTTTCTCCTTGTCCCCAGTCAGAATTTTGCAGTAATCAAATTTCAGTACATTATAAAATAATTAATAAAAACCCACATAATTAATTATTCTTAGCAGTATCATTCACAGATCAGTTGTAATGGCTGACCTTACACTCAGTGATTGAAATCATCTTCAGTGAAACTACATGAGCTCATGCAAATGCCTTGGAGCAGCTAGTTGATACCCCCACAAGAGGTGATAATATCTTGGACTTGGCATTAAGCAACATGAGTAACTACTGCAGCATCCCTGCAATAGCATGCTTCCTGGTAAGATCCAACAATAAAGCAGTCACTTTCAAAGTCAACATCTCCCCTGATCCACCTCTAGCTAGGGTCAAACAAAAAAACTTCTCCAAAGCTGATTACAACCTACTGAGGGATGGTATAAACAGCTTCACAGCCCCCTCCCCTCTGTTGGAACTGGCACCAATGTCAAAATCTACACCAAAGTACTATACAAGCACTTATACAGATACATGGAATCAGGAATACCATCCTCCGCAAGAAAGAGTAAACCTGTCTGGTGGACATCTGCAGTAAATAAACTATATAACAAAAGGAAAAAATTGCTGTCCAGGACCAAGAAGGAGCAGACGCCCAGTTGGAAGCAATCTCTCCTTAGCCTGAACAAGCAAATAAGAGCACTAGTGAAATCCTCTAAAGCCAACTTTGAGTCCAAATTGGCCACATCTACTAGAGACAATCACAAGGCCTTCTTCACATATGTCCACATTCTCAAAGGAAGCACCCAGATCTGTTCAGAACTGGTGGTCAAGGACACCACATATACAAATGCTGTAGATATAGCCAACCTACTGGCTGACAGATTCAGTGAAAATTTCACCCCTCTGTTCCCCCATCAGTAAATCAGGACATCCCCAGTACCTGACCCCCCTTATCTCTGGGGAACAGGTCATCACTGCCCTCTCAAAGGCAAAAAATACAGCCTCCATGGGACCCAATAAAATCCCAGGCTGCATCCTACATGAACTCAGGCATGAACGTGCAGTACTATTAGGCACCCTATTCAATCAAAGCCTGAGTACTGGCTTTGTCCCAGCTGAGTGGAGGACAGCCACTGTCATCCCTTTGCACAAAGGTATAGCATCCACTGATCTGGGAAATTATAGACCCATCAGCCTAACTAGCCAGATCTGCAAGGCCATGGAACGGATTATCATGGACCTCATTAACAGGGATATTGGCAACCTCCAAACACTCG
Organism: Protopterus annectens; assembly: GCF_019279795.1. Classification (NCBI taxonomy): domain Eukaryota; kingdom Metazoa; phylum Chordata; order Ceratodontiformes; family Protopteridae; genus Protopterus; species Protopterus annectens. The sequence continues at coordinate 492,742,987 of NC_056745.1, forward strand.
ACCCCACACACTTTGGCTTTGTTAAGGGGAGGTCATGTCTGTTAAATCTGGTTGACTTCTTTGAGACAGTCACTAAAGCCATGGACGAGGGGAAGACAGTGCACACTGCCTACCTTGACCTGACCAAGGCCTTCAACACTATTCCCTACTCGGGCATAGTAGACAAATTCTCTCAACTAGATCTCAATCCATATGTTATCAGATAGGTAGCAAACTGGATCATTGCTAGAGCCCACCTAATCAAAATAGGGGAAGTCATCTCAAGCAGTAGACCCGTAACGGCGGCGTACCCCAGGGATCAGTCTTGGGGCCTCTGTTATTTGGGATATACTTCTCTGAGGTGCAGGTCAAAAACCAGTGGGCTATGGCTGACCAAGTTTGCAGATGACTGCAAGCTGGGCATGGTCATCAATTCCTTATGTGATGTGGACATCCTCCAAGAGGGTCTCACCCAAACAAATTGCTGGTGTCAGAAACATGGCCTCAAGCTGAGTGCCAAAAAATGCATCATCATCCCCTTGGGGGAGAGTGATGTCTCCACATATTATCACATTAATAACAACATCCTAAGCACGCAATAAGTCATGAGGGATTTGGGCACCCAGGTTGATAGCAACCTTACTTTTGACCACCATGTTGCTTCCGTTGTACAGAAAACTTTCTATATGGTGCACGTCATAAGTAAGGGTATCTCATCCAGGGACAAGGAGGTCATAACATCCCTGTATTCTTCCCTTAAAAGGCCAATTATTGAGTACAATGCCTCCTTCGGCATATACCTCGCAAAAAAAATGCAGCAGCTGGACAGACCACAGAGGTTCTTCACCAGAAGAATCCAGGGCCTCAAACATCTACCCTACACAGATAGGCTAAAATCCCTGTCTCTCTACTCAGTTTCATACAGACTCCTCAGAGGTGACCTCTGTCTGATATACAAAGCAATCTCAGACCCCACCTTGATGGGACTGCTGCATATACATAAGTCAAGCTCCACTCGAGTAACCCACACGCACGACCACAACCTGCTCTGTGACATCAGTAAGACTTGTTGGTGGGACATATTTGTGCCCCAGAGACTCCCCCATCTGTGCAATAGACTCCCTCTCCATGTCAAGCAAAGTACTTCATTATCCCTTTTCAAGCACAACCTGGATATCTGGATGGGAAACAGAAAGTACACCCCTGGGATTCTACCCATGTCCCTGCTGGACAGGGGCTTTGGGTGCTGACTTGTCTAAACATGGGCTAAACCCTTTGCTAGGCTTATAAGGGCCTCAGGTCCAATAGCCTAGTAACCTCCTATGATCCTATGATCCTATTCAATTCAACATTGAACTTTTCGGACTGAAGTGTTAGGAAATGCCTAATTTATGACCATATGTTCAAAGTCCTGTAAAAATGAATGTAACGGTTTAACTCATTTAATGGCCAGTTTCCAGTGATCAAGTTTTTTTATCAGGTGCACGGTTGGTGGCAATCCCAAATTAATGGATGACATATATTAATTAGGGGAGGCATTGTGGCACAATAGCCACCATTGTGATCTCACAACTAGAGGTTCTCATGTTCGATTCTCATGGATGCATACCTTCTGTGCAGATTCTGCATTTTGTCCCTGTGCTCGAATGGGTGTTTACCAGGTATTGTGGTTCCTCACATCACAAAGATATGCAGTAACCAGACTGGTGAATCTGAATTGCCCATAGGTGTGTGTGTGTGTGTGTGTGTGTGTGTGTGTGTGTGTGTGTGTGTGTGTGTGTGTGTGTGTGTGTGTGTGTGTGTGTGTGTGTGTGTGTGCATGATACAGAAGAAAGGCCCGTGATTCTACCTCCATTCCTCACATGTCAAATAAATATTGTGGATGGTAATGGCAGTGCATGTGGTCTCTAGAAGAGTGAGGTGTGAATCAAAGGCATGGCTGTATTGATAAGGAAATATTTCAGTGGAAGGATTCTGTAGGACTCTGGAAGATAGAGGTGGATTGTTATCTTTACTCCAGAATGAATGCGTTTTTTAATGATGTCTGTGGGTCCTGTATCAGGCAGACTCGTTCTCATTAATTTCTGGAAATTGTATCTGAATACTAGGATCAGGCATCTTCTATCAGGAGTAGGAATGATGATGATGATGATAGGTGTCTTCATCTATTTTAGATGTTAAATATAAAAATGGTAGATTCCTGTAACACCTATAATTGCATCATGATTGCTTGGCTCACTGATCCTCTATCCACAAACTTTGAAAAGCTACCTGTAATATTACACCTAATTAAATGTCTCAAAACAAGTTTTTTTTTTCATAGAAAGGCAACCTACACCCCCACCATGCCACATACACCCAATAACTTATATAGAGAAGTTCCATGTTTGCACAACATTGGGGAGAGGAGCACATCCCCAGAACAGAGTACAACAGTCTTTAGCTATTTTTTTTTTCTCTCTTACAAGAGTGAACAAGTGATTTCCCTGATCTGCCACGTCAAAGACATACAGGGGAGCTGTTTTTGCTATATTAAAAACTGGAGACTGGTACACTGGGTACCTGCCATTGCCCAGACTGAGGAAACCAGCAGTCAGGGACTTGGTATAGTGGGTGTTTTGTTATAAAGGAGTTTGGGCTATACTTTTCTTTATTTTACAGTGTGGACCCTGGCATAGTAGTTAAGCCTTTACTGTCTGTATATGCTGGCCAGCTAATGAACTTTTTTGTTTACCTACCTATGTGCGAGTTTTGCATCTATTGACTTACTATGTATATCACATAGTGTTTAATTAGGAAGTCAGTATTTTAATGAGAGACTTTTTCGGGTACCTTCTGTAAATGGTATTAGGCTTCCTTTCTGTACACACAGAAACATTTCTTAGCACATTAAGAAGAAAAAAGCAATTAGAATAGAATGCCGAGAATGGAAAGACCAGCCACGCTTCAGTACAAATTCAGTGTAGGCATGTAGCACTGGGTTGCTCTCTGCAGATGAAGTTGTTTTCTGACATATGTGGCAGCTGCTGCCATTTTCAAGAATGTTCTATCCATTATCATTTAGCATTTATAATGTACTTATGATAAATAAAATAATTTGTTACTGGTAAGGCAGACTAGGAAATAAATGCATTAAAAAATAAATATATAAAAAATAAATATGTACCCGGTTCTTTGGCAATAAAATAGCAAAGTGCATATCATAGTGATGAACACTTGGCTTGACGCTATTAGAGATGAGAGAGCAGAACTTCAATAAATGGCATTACTTGCTGGTCTGGCTCAAGTACTCTAATTCATGTCCACAAAGGTCTGCAGTATTTTTGCCCAAGTAATGGAATGTAAACAAAAGAAACATAATAATACAAGTCTGACTTATTGTTATAAACCATTAAAGAGAACTTAACCTGATGTTTCCACAGCAGTATTCAGAAGATATTCTGTAGTCCATGCAGCATGATATTAATGGAGCTCCTAATAAATATGGGGCACATAGAGGGCAACGCTGGAGTGGCAGCTTCTCAGAAAGAGGGTTACCTGAGAAAGGTGCAAAAAAAGGATTTTTTTTCAAGAGTTAAAAAGAATGAAGTGGTTGCTAGCTTACCGCAAGTCAGGAGCACATGGTGGCCCTTGCTATGCTCTACACTACTTGACTTTGGGCATTATTACCCAAGCAGAAGCTAAAGATGTCACAGAATTTATTTTCTTTGAGACAGAAAAGTTATTTAGGAATACTAGAAGTGTACCTTCCACTGTTTTTCACACTCAAGGAACTTTGGTCATGTTCTTCTTTTTCCTGGTCAGGGGTTGCCACAGCGGATCACCTTGTCCACTCATGACTGGCAGTGGATTTTTACGGTGTCAAGTTGCCAGCCCAACACCCAACCTTCCACAGAAGGCACACACATGCACTCACTCATGCCTAGGGCCAGTTTAGAGTGTCCAATCCACCCATGGCATGTCTTTGGGAGGAAACTGAAGCACCCAGAGGAAACCCACGTGACCACAGGGAGGACATGCAGACTCTGCACAGAAGGCACGCCAGCCAAGGATCGAACCGGAGAACATCTTGCTGTAAGGCAGCAACACTAACCGCTGCACCACTGTGGCCACCCAGACTTTGGTCATGTTGCTATTGGTAACTAAAAGGAGAGGTATCCAGGAGGGTATGCACAACCAGATACTGCTGCATGGTATGTTTTTGAACATGGGCCTTGTTTTTGTGTTTTTTCTCTACTGTTGGCCTTCATGGTGTGTTAGATACTGCTGCATGTTAGGAAAATATATAAGAAGGAAGGAAGGAAGGAGATTAAAAGGAGTAAGCTATTTGTGGGTGCCAGTAATTCAAAGAAAAGAATAGCAAGACACCAAAAAATTACCCCAGGTGATGCTATCAAAGATTTAGGATGACAATGAGAACCAGTGAGGTGGTGAGTGATATAAGAGTCTGCCAGTAGCACAAGCATTGTAACTGTACTTCTGTACCTACACTGTTAAACACAAACCACATCAAACACCTTAACCATTAGACCAAGCCCCAGTCCACATAGGACCACTTCTTCTGTTTATCGGATCTGTACATCCAGAAGTAGCTCATCAGCATAAGAAGAAATATCAATTGCAATTTAATTAAATGTGTCCTGATTGCCTAGTTACTGATGTTTATTTAATTAGACAGATGGTTACATCTTATTTTGCTTTTCTCTTACTTGCATACTTAAACACAAGATGGCATTTAAAACTATCAGACTGCTTGGCACAGTTTGACAAATGGATCTATTTTTAGAACTGGCTGCCACTTTTATCCTTTTGAAATTATAGAAAGCTCTACAATTTGGTAAGATCAAGTGGATCAGTATCATTTTCCCAGAAGCATATAAAACACATATCTGTTACTCAAATGTTTTGAACCCTGAAAATATCAATGAAGAGTCAATAGTTGTGAGATACAAACAAGAGAAGAGCAAATCTCTTAATAATAAGGAATTGAGCACTCTGTCACTAAGAAACCACAATGCAGTCACATAAAATGTGCCAGTTGATGAAACCCCACAAGATTAAGCATGCTAAATGTCATGCAAGTGGGATAAACCAGTGCCAGAATATGTGACATTCAGAATTATAAACAGAATGATTATTCATCCCAAATATTAGCAATGCCATTATAGTACCAGAGTGTGTGTGCAGTTAAATTCATATACAGATGTGTGTATTTGTTTTATGAAACCACTTAAAATATTTATGCTTACTCCTGTGCAGATTCTGTGCTAACACCTGTAACAATATTGGCAGTGTGCGGTTGTATATTACATGTTTGGATGCTACATACTACTTCTAAGCTTACAAAACACCAAACAGTGTCACAAGAAATTGTAAAAGACTATACATTTGGACCATGTTTATTAATTACATGTTTAGATAATCTATTGTTGCATGCATTTCTGTGTGTATCCCACTAAATGAACATCTGTAACTATGCAAGACAAATTTCAGGTGATTTGCAGAAACCACTTGTAGTTAATAAATTTATTAGCTACCAGTTCACTAAATGTGGCTTTTTTAGCCCCAAAGAACACTGTCCCCAGTTTCAGTCATAATATGTAAGGGGTGAGGGTCAAAAGACCCTGCATGGGGGGTGTGGTAGACCATCCTTGAACATGCACAAAAACAAAGGCTACAAAAATGGCTAAACATGGTATCAATCTTTTTTTAATTAAAATCATATTTACAACTTTGCTATGAAGTAGTTCAACTAGATTCCTGAAACATTTCTTCCACATTGTGATACAGGACCCGTTTGAATAGATACACCCACTGAATCAGCCTGTTTCCCTGGTCCCAGAAGTACTTACCTAGCAAATGTGTTGAAAGAAATATTACAATTTAAATATTACTGGTTATAAGGTATCTATTCTTTTGTAATCAGATGTCTTTTACCTATTTCTGAAAAACTGTAAGTCTTTTGGATGTGTGGATAGTGTTCACTATAGGTACCAAAGGTTGCAGAAATTATCAGCCCAGTAGCTGCAATCGGGTTCTTGATAAATTCTTGTGTTTCAGAAACATGTTTTTGATAAAATCTGTCTGCATGGGTCTCTGCTTTCCAGTTCAGTAGCATGATCTGAGAACCTAAGTTTTGTTTCAACAGTGCAGCTAAGTATGTATGGCTTTTGGCCTGCATGCTGACGCCACAGATCTATAGGTGAGTAGAACTGCATCATGTATTCTGCAAAGATTTGTGTTTCTCTTATTAAATAAGTTTTCATTATACCCTGTACAGTTTCATTTCAGCTTGAAAAAGGAGCAAAAAATTTAGTTGAAGGACTTTGTATCAGATCTAATATTATTACATGAATAATTGTCATTGCGATGTTTGATGGAAAAAGCTGCACAATGGCTTTGGGGTGTGTCATAAAATGATGTTTCTTCATATCCCCCAAGTTATGGGGGTGTTTCTTCATACCCCCAAGGTAGAGTGATCTGAGAATTAAAAAAAAAGAAAGAAAGTTTTTCCAACACATTTGCCTGAATCAGCGTTCACAGATGTACAGTGAATAAACTAGATCCAGCTGAAAAGTAAGATTGCGTCTTAATCTTCTGCCTTTTTTTTTTTTTTACAGACACCCACATGCTCACAGACACACAAACAAACATACACACACAAACATATAAGCATTCTTTAATTCAAATGTGTTTCAGATATTTGTTGTATACTGTGTCACTGTCACATCCTAATGAATAAAGGCTATATTTGTTGCTTTAACTGAACTTATTAACTTTTTAAATGGGTAAGAGTAATGTGCCTCATATCCATTTCAACTATGACCAGGATACTATTTATATAGATATATATATATATATATATATATATATATATATATATATATATATATATATATATGGATTCACTTTATATCCTCGAAATACTGAAATATCGAAATTCAGTATTTCAAAGCTATAAAGTCGAATTTTTTAAACCACAAAATTCAAAATCTCGCACACTGGAGATTTTGAATTCTGCGCTTCTACTGTACACACACATACACACACACACACACACACACACACACACACACACACACACACACACACACACACACACACACACACACAAGATCTCTACTACATAAAAAAGGGAGGCAAGCCCTCCCGTACCCCCATGTGGGGGGCAAGCCCCTCCACACCCTCCCTACTTAAATATTCTCACACTGAGGTCTCACTACACACAAACACACACAAAACTCCACCACACAAGCTACATTCTCCTCACACACACACATCACAGCAACAAAACACACTGACGCACACCACAGCCCCTACCCAAAACCCTTAACACACACACACACACACACACACACACACACACACACACACACACACACACACACACACACTTACCTGAATCCATAACCACAGCGAAACCTCACAAGCACAAAATTCAAAACCGCCGGTATTCGAGGTTTAGAATTTTGCGCTTCTGAGCTTTCATTGTTCTCAGGATTCCACTTTATGGGCTCGAAATACTGAACTTCGATATTTCAGTATTTCGAGCTTCTAAAGTGAATCCATATATATATATATATATATATATATATATATATATATATATATATATATGTGTATATATATATATATATTTATCTATACATGCACAATTCAGAGTAAACAGTCAAGCAGCATTCTTTTGGGAAGTGAAAAAATCAAGGTAGCAGGAGAAAACCTACATAGACAAAAGGACACCATGCAAACTTCACACAGACAGTGAATAAAGGAGAGGACTGAACACCCAGACACTGGAGCTATAAGGCAGAGGTCTTACCACTTAGTCACAAGGCTTAAATTTTGTTCATCCTAAAGTTATCTTAAAAATAATATACTCATAACAAATGGTTATAAACAGCAAACTTTGACAGTACAGCACAGGGTTTAAACTTTATCCTGTAGTCCTAGGTTTGGTTCCGTCCCTTACCACCTTTGACTCTGGACAAGTTACTTAACTATGCAGTGTTCCCTGTTCTCCCCTGAAGATAGGTATTTGAGTCTAGCAAGTATACACATGAATTAGAAAAAGCAGACAAAACTGTTCTTATAGTCTTAAGAAATCTTGTTTTCTGAGGTAATTCTTCACATTAAAAAACTTGGTTGTACTTCTCTGGTCTACCATAACAGCTCATTGTAAATCAGTTTAGGAGTAATATCAGCCCTGATTATATAATAATTTTCCAGAAGTGTGATTGTATTCTCACTTGATGTAGATCTCCTAGGGTTTCCTGTCACAGGAACTACTATGGAACTTCACAGGAAGTGCCCTATTTGGATAGATTGCATTACGTTCGTGTTTTATGCTTCATTTCACTTATTCAATGTAGTCTAGAAACCAGCATAACATGTCTCTAAATGGAGTTGTGTTTTATGATTACACAAAGGGTAATGTTAACATTTTAAAAAACAGAAAATCAGTTATGCAAAACAAAAAATGTGTTACTGAAAGTATGCTTAAATTTTAACTTCTAATTTTGTTTAAGTTATATAGAATGTTTCTTTGGTCAATCTATAAAACTAAGAGATCAGTTATATTTCATACTCTGGTGAAGGTTTTCAGAAGTTTTTGTTAATCTGTCTGTTAGATATATGTATGATTATGTACAGGTTTTGCAGTCTGATCATTTTACATCAGAAGCACCATGAAGTGAAATAATCCTGACCAAAGAAACAGGTTGTTGTAAAAGTCTCTGTCAGTAGTTTCTGAAAAGTAGTATTTGGATATACTGAAAACATAAACAGATAGTGATTCATGTTTGCTGACTGTACTCCACCCCCCCCCCCCTTACAAGGATGCATTAGTTAAAAATGTGTGGAATGAACAGCTGGACATCACAGTTGTGGCATGTCGTATTAACACTCTCTCTGCTCTTTCACAGAGATCTCAGTATGAACAACTTCACTGAACTGCGCCCGAATGCCCTCGCCACTCTTCACTTCCTGGAAGAGATGTAAGTATTGTTGTGTTTGAGATGGTAATAGTCAGCCCTGGACACATTCCTATGCTTCTGTCTCATACTTGTTGTGGGAACCAAATAAAACAGAGCAGGAAAAGCTGTCAGCACTGGCATATTTGGCCAACAAGGAGCCAGTTAGAAAGGCCAGTTGCTTCTGATTTTACAACCCCCTTCAGTGAGTTCTTGAGCTTTGCAGGTACTGCACTTAGCATTTAAAACAAAACTGATCAGTGTGGAAAAAGAAAGAAATAGATTTTTCTTGAAAACATTCAAAAGTACAGCATATTTTAAGTCTAAACATTGTTTCATGTTCATTTTCATAAAAGACACAGCAAATCTGAAAACAGAACCCTGTCATGCAGAACATTTTTTAATAGAAATGGTGAATTCTTAATAGTGGAGGGCTGGAGTTTGCTCTTATATAACCTTTTATTACATCATTCATCTTGTAAACTATGTATTTTTTCTTTCACTACATCTATATTTGAGACTTATTTCATACAGTGAAAGTTAACTGCATACTCATGTCAGTTGGTTGTGATATACTGAAGTGCTGAGGGGATGCTACTGACGACTAGCAATGCAAATTATACAAACTGTTGCAGAGTGTTTTATTTGTTGAATGATTTCAAGAGATCTCACTTCCAAGTTCAGACATTTTGTTCCATTCTGTGTATAATTTCAAGGGTTTATTAAAAATATGAAATTTGTTTGTTGATATTATTTAGACTTAAGTAATAATACAGTAACCTAAAACAGAATTTTTAAGTCAGGCCTTGCATAAAAATAATATTCCCAAGTATAGTAATTATACATTTCAAAGCACGTCTTGTACATATAAATTATTACAAACTTTGTATTTTGTATTTGCTTTCAAATATGTTGAAAATTTATTTCAGCTTAAAAGTGGTTGTGATTGACAGCTGTTGTACTGGGTGAAGAGTTTCCTGATGTGGATATAAACTGATGTGACTACTACAAGTGGACAAAAACATGACCACAAACAGTCACTTGATTGCAGTTAGCTACAATCACACACACAAAAAATTATTGGGTATAACCCACTTTGTGTTTTAAAGGACAGTGGCAAGTGAGCTATTTTTGACCCTTTATGGTAGCAGACATCAAAGTTTGGTATAAATTTTTGTGTAAATTATATTATTTAATGGATGCAGTGATAAAGCACCACCAAGGTGTATTACACTGCATGTAGAACTTACTGCATGGGGTTTGCACCACCCTGACTAGCCTCATTTGCTACTATACAAGCTGCTAGTGTCTGTAAACACTTTGCCACATATCCCCAAAGTGAGCATGGTTCCTTTAAAAACTGACACAGAAACACATGCAATATCTGTAAGCAGCCATCAACAACTTTAGTGTTTAGTGAAGAAGGAAAGCAGACAGAGACAGGATAAAAAGTACCTGGTAAGAGTCATAGCAAAGGAGTGATATTAAATGGGGAACAAAGGTTTGTCGATGGGTAACTATGTGAATAACTCTCTCATTTTTCCATCATAGTCAGCATGCTGTTATACCCTTCTCTTATTAGATTCATAACCGAATATAGTCTCCCCTTTGGTATGTACAAATCCAAGCATATTGATCAACTGAAAAGGACCCAAAGATTTCTAATCAAGAAAATTAAAGGCCTTAAATCCTTTTCCTGTAGCAGTAGATTTGCATGGCTTTCCTATACTCAGTAGCCTGCAAGCTGCTCCAAGGTGATCTGTGTGTCACTTTTTTATTTATTTTATTTATTTTACAGTTTGTTTACTGAAATCGTCCATTGGGCTTGGAAAATCCTGTTTTCAATGGAGTCCTGGGGAGAAAAGTTCCATAACAATATTAAACAATTTAAGCATCATAACAAATGAGTAATACAGTATACAGTTTACAGGAGAATAAGGAAAAAATAAACATATCAATAAGCATATACAAAAATCTTAGTTAAAACTGAGTAAAATCTAGATGAAGAAGGGAAGGAGGTTAGCATAGGTATCATATTGTAGTTCTAGTGGATAGGTAGAGGTTAAGTATGAATTGAAGAAGAGGATATAATGAGAAAAAGTGGTTAAGAGGGGTGTAGAAAGGGTGGGAAGAAAGGGGAAAGGGGAGAGGTAAGTTGTTGTTGTGTCTTTCGGCTTTTCCCAGTTAGGGGTCACCACAGCGGAACTCCGGTCCGCTAATGATTGGCAGTAGATTTTTACATGCCGAGTTGCCAGCCCTGATGCACAACCTTCAACGAAGGTATGCCCATTCACGCATGTCTCCACACAGAAGACGTTTTAGCTGAGAATCAAGCCAGACAGCATCTTACTGTGAGGTGACAATGCTACAGCAGCACCAAGGGGAGAGGTAAGTATAATAAGAAAAAGGAGATGAAACTGGAAGAGGTGATGGAAACTGATGGGTTGGGAGGGTAGCCTAATGGTTAAAGTGTTTGCCTTACAAGCACAAGGTGCAGCATTTGAGTCTCACGAGGGATAATTGGCTAGGCTTAAAATGGCTTGCAAGGGCAGTTAGCTTAGTATTAATCTATGAACCTATGAGGAATTGGAAGCAAGGTATAGTGTAGAGGATAGTTATGTAGGGTGAGAGCAGGAATATTCCCAGAGGGATGTAAGTTGGGAATGGAGTAAGGTTTTAAAGGTAGAGTTGTTACTGGTTTGAAAAACAACTACGTGTCATTTGATAATAAACTATTTTTACAGAAGATTGGGATAGCAATGGGTTCCCCAGTAGGTGTGAGTTTTGCAAACTTGGTTATGGCCTACTTGGAAACAACTTTTATTTTAAACAGTCAGTGGAAAGAAAAAATTTTCCTCTATAAAAGATTCCTAGACAATATATTTATTATTTTTAATGGAGACAGTAGTCTAGCGGAGGGACTGGTCACCTTCCTTAACTTAACAAGTTCTTTCTTAAAATTTACAAAAAATTTTTAGGAGCTAAAGATTAATTTTTTGGATGTCGAACTGAGTAAAAACATATGAGAAGGTAGATATACAGCAAAAATTTATAGAAAAAGTATATATTAGAACACATTTCTACATTTTTCAAGTTCACATCCTTACCACCAAAAGAAATCTGTGGTGAAAGGCCAGCTTGTATGGGCGGCCAGGATGATAACCTTGAATGATGAGTTTGAACAGGAATGTAATTTACTTTACAGGATGTTTACTCATAGAGGGTACCCTGGTCAATTTTTAAGGGATATATTTCGAGAAGTAAAAACAAAAAGGAAGAATGGGATATACATACCCATCTTACATAGAAATTCAACAACTGATTTAACAAGTAGAATTGATAATTCAACTAACAGTGCCCATGGACAGAGAGAACTAAGTCTAAGGGATGAAGGGAATATTTGTATTGACGACTCGAAAGCGAATAAAAACTTCTCCTTAGCATTTACTTTCACTTATTGCCCAGAAGCCCTAGATATTCAGAAAGTAGTGAGAAAATATTGGTTTTGCCTATCATTGGACAAATATGTTTCTATCAAGATAGACCAATTTCCAATTATTACCTTTAGGAGGGGATCTAACATGAAAAATCTTTTAGAAACAAAATGTAAAGTGAAGAAAAATAATCTGGGTACACACAAATGCGGTGCATGCAAATATTGTACTTTTATTGACACTTCTAACACTTTTACAGTTAGAAAAGAAACATTTGTAATTTGGGATGTATACAACTGTAACACAAGGTCAATAGTCTATTTAGCCCAATGCCAACAATGCCCGCCATTCTACATAGGGAAGACGGACCATCGATTAAGGGACAGAATATATGAGCACTTATATGCAATTAGTAAGAAGAAAAGTGAAAATGCCTTAGCTAGGCACTGTGAGCAGAACATTGGACACAAATTTAAATTTATGGTTATTTGTGAAATAAATAATAACAACATAGGAGGTAGATTTTTTAATGACAACTATATGAAACTACAACTTGAGAAAAGGGAATTAAGTTGGCAATTGCGCTTACGAGCATGTATGGATCCAGGTCTGAATGAAACATGCTCAATAGCGTGTATATTAAAATTAAGAAGCCTTTTGAGGTAGGTCACCCTCAAGTGGACCCTGTAAGAACCAAATTTTAAGTTGGTTTCCCAAAAGTAAGGAATGTGGTTCACACATGATACGAACCTAGATTTATAAATAAAAATTCAGTAAGTTAACATCATTACAAAATGGAATATTAACATTATGAGTAAGAATAACTTATAGGGTGTCTATTGAGTGTATTAAAACAGGTAATATAACAGAACTGAATATCTAATAAGACCGTAATGATTTTACTTAACTTAATTTAACATCATTAAGTGGTCGGGTTGATACGAACCGACCATAGGTTTATATGGAATGTGAACGTAAATGACCTGGCACTGTAGTTTCATATATATTATCTATTAGGACCATAGGAATTGTCATTACAACTTATGTTATGTAAATAGTTTGGAAATCAGACTTAATCATGTTCAGAGGGGCTATACAAGTGTCTTTTATATGAGACAATAGGCCCTGTGTATACAGGTGTATTAACACTTTGAGTAAGAAAGTCCCAAAGTTGATCTATTATTAGTACTGGAACAAGTCACATTATGTGAGGTGCTATGGGACAGTGAAAGTACACAACAACCTTGTAACCATTTTAAACTGATTGGAAGATTAATTGAACCTAACCTAAAAGGGCTTACAGCAGCGTTTACAAGATGATAGAATGTCCGCACTTTAAACAGATTTTTGATACAATGTTCGTATCAATTAATTATTTTAAGACGTACGAATATTTACATCTATAGGTGACTTGTAAGAAGGAAGGAAAAGGTGTTTGACTAAACAATGAATATTTTATAATTTATCTGGTAACTAGAGTATAACAGTTGACTTTAATAGAGTGGTTATTACTTTAACAACTAGTTAATTATGGAGCTGGGTTTGATTGGTCAGTGCTTTGTGTGTTAACTATTTGAATTTTGGCTTTTTAGAATGGAACTGTTTGTCTGAAGAAGTCCGGATAAGATCCGGACGAAAAGCGCTTTACGTTGGATGGTTTCATATTTTAAGGTTTTTATTGTTTTACTTTGTTCGTGTCAGTCCGATAATAAACATAGTGGAATACCTGTTCTTAGTTTGGGAATCAGTGCTTGTTTTTTTTTCACAGTTGTTGGAAATTCATTTATTGGTGTCATTTATAAAGATGTTGAACAGTAGAGGACCTAATATGGAACCCTGGGGTACTCCTGTAGGAGTGGTGAGAAAGGAGGAAGTAGCTTTTTTCCATTTAACAGCTTGTTGTCTGTTGGAGAGGTAACTTTTTGAATAATGAAAGACCGAACACTGTTTGACCTCTGATTTCTTCATAAAAACAGAGGCCCTACAAACAGCACTAAGCCTATGTTGTAACCAGCAAGTAAACAAGACTGTCTGGAGAGATGGGTTCAACATTTTCCCAGCCAATCAAACTGGTTACCACTACAGGTCAAATTAACCTCTTTTTCAACTACCTTTGAGGTTAGTATTGCTGACTGGATATGCAGACTTTCCCCCAGGGTTATCATGTATGACCTGCTCGATTTGAGAGGAGGCAGGTACTATTATATGCCTAAAATGGTGGCAAGATTTATTAAGGTGACTATGACTAAGCATTCTACATTCCCCACAAATACTTGCATAGTATTGCTCCTATGCAGTGAAGACTCTTGACTGAACTGATGATGGAAACCAGCAATATGGTAGTGGAGATGAAAAGAGAGAGAATTATGATGTACATACACCTGTCAAGCCATTGTGCAAAAAAATTATTCTAAATAGCAATGATTTTTTGAAGATATTTTGTGTACAAGATATCAGTACATGTGTACTGTGAAATAGTGTTGTGTCAAATTAAAAAGAATGTCTAGTGGCATGTTGGGTCAAGTTCTGATGTTGTTTTGTACTCCTTCAGGTTATCAAACAGTCAGAAGTCATGAATTAAAGCAGGTTTTGTGGCAAGATAGGCTGCATGGTTGTTTCTGTAATAAACAGGCTACCATCCTGAATCTGTTTTTCTACCAAATTTTATTTTTTTAGTTCTGATTTCTTGTAGCCTTTGTTTCACATTATTGTCAGTAGAACATGAGAAAATGACATAGTCCTGAAACCACAAGTAATTATCACTTGTTTCAAACAATTTGCAAATTTACAAATGGCATGGCTCTGTTTAAATTATTAATGTCCACTTAGATTACCATTTAAATTACTCGAAATACATTTGTGCCTCTTATAACAGCAGTGTGTTACAAGAGCTATGGTGCAAACGATTATTGCTTCACGGAAGTCAGGTACAGGAAGCTGGAACTCATCTGTTTGCTCTGTGGTTGTCCTTACACTTTTCCTCAGACGATGGTTATCGCCATTATATTTCATTTTGTACCGTGCTCCTGTGCTATCATATTCATTACCTCGTCTTAGAAATAGCAGAAATGGAGGGGGGAACAGCAGATCTGACCTCATTTAGAAACAGAAATCAGGAAAGTACCTTATTTCACCTGCACTTATTGTTGCCTATTGATTTTTAATGTTATTTCAACAAGCTTTGCTTTTTTCATTTTGTTTTCCTTGGTGAAATTAAAGTATTGTGCTTGTACAGTGGCCTTACTGAATTCTTTTATTACTGTGTTGTTTCCCTGTACTTACTTTTCTGTTTTCCCTCCATTTTAACCATTTCTGCCATTTTAGTAGCATTTAAACAGCTTTTGATGACGTATTTTATCTTCTTTGCTGGTGACTGAAGTAATGTGTTGAACAGTCACCTGACTGGGATTCATTAATTACTACATTTTTCCCTTTGCTTAGTCTGTTGTTTCAACTCCATGTCAGTAACTTAGTAATTGATAAAACAAAGATTAGCCAGTGTGTGGGCATCTGAGACATAGTAGTGACTACTCAGTCAGAGCCACTGCTATTTCTGGAAGACGAGCATTTTTGGCTGGAGTCGAAAGTTGTTTTTTCATGTGTTTGCTTCAATTCTTAGCCCAGCTATATTGCACTGTTACACACAGATCCACGCAAAGCTGTATTCAGCAGTTGCAAACACAGCGATGGAACTTTTACTCCTAGCAAGCGTAACTAGAGTTGCACCCTAAAAGCACTGTCTCTTTATTTAGGACCAGGTTAAATTACTGTAAGCTGCTGCTACCTTATTAGGGCACCTGTACTAGATAACCATGCAACATACAGGTAGGGTCTTATAATGCTGTTCAGATTAGTCTTATTTCCCTATACGTCTACACTCTTGGACTAAATGGAAGTCAGCCAGAGTGTATTCCCTCAGCTGCCAGCTTCATAACACTTGGTATACGTAGGCAGTGTAGTAACTACCTGATTCTTACAGGCAAAGAGCTACAGCTTACCCCACCACAAACTACCTTTGAGAGATACACATATTTTAAGACTAAAACAAACAAGATAGGAGCACTTCAGGCAAACAGTGAGTACTCACTAAAACCACAGAAGCTGGCTGAAGAGGTAACACTTTAATAGCAAAATAAAATCAAAAATACGTAACAAAAGATGAGCACTTTTGCACTAGTAAGCAGTGCTTCTTCAGATCTAAAATTCATCAGACCAAGTAGGTTATATACATATTAAGTAACTAATCAGTCTTTTAATGATCTTAATTTAAGCACAGGTTTTAAAGGCACAAAGTCATTTAACCCTTTTTTCTTATGTGCAGCAAGACTGAGAATCCATTTTGTCTGTGCTTAAATTAAGATCATTAAAAGATTGATTAGTTACTTAATATGTATATATACCTACTTGGTCTGATGAATTTTAGATCTGAAGAAGCACTGCTCACTAGTGCTTAAGCGTTCATCTTTTGTTATGTATTTTTTATTTTATTTTACCATTAAAGTGTTACCTCTTCAGCCAGCTTCTGTGGTTTTAGAGATTCAAATATTTTGCCAACATGTCGGAAACACTTTCCAAAAATAGAATGTTTAAAATGTGGTGTCTGAAACAAGCCAAAACTCCTCTGAGAGTGACACAAATGTGGTAATCTGAAGGGAGAATAATTCACTTTTAAACTGATGTAGTTAGTTGAAAGATAGATTACATGGAAGGGAAAAGAGAAAGATAAATTAATATAGTTAGAGTAGTTTAAGAAATGTGTGGTAGGCCACCAAATGTCTACTTAGCATGTGAAAAGAGAAAATGTCTCAGGCTGAATTAGTCCCACCAGCAGCATCACTGCTTTAGGTCAGATGAACCAGTGCTAAACTGAGCTTATTCAACATGTTACAAAGGGGAATTGTGGGAATGATTATAACAAATCCCAATGTCACAAATGATGAAACATAAAACATATTAATCAATTAATTAATTAAACTGAGTATCCACTATTAATTATGTCCATCTGAACAGTCCTATGGTCCTCTCATGTCATTGTTCAAATGGATGTCAACTGCATACTTCAGCCTTTAGTTGTAGCTGGCCAGCCCATCACAACCAAGAACCATTCATTTAGTCATATATGTACAAGGTATATAACTGTTTAGCAAGTTGGCACACACAAAATTCTTATTCTGATATATACATATATTCAGCTGAAACTGGCAACTTGCCACTCACATTACGCTGGCAATACTGGCATGCAGTTTTATGCATGGATAAAACCTATCACATTTTAGCACAAACTAACATGCAGTGTATTTGCCTCCCAAAAAATGTTGCACACAAAGAATGTTGTATAACATGCTAGCATGCACAAACTCCTTTTAGTTTACCTCTATTTTAATATACTTGAGATGTCAATAAGTACAACCTAAGTAGGACTTGGAAAGGAAACTTTAATAAACTTAAGAACAATTGTGAGAAGAAGTGGTGATAGCGATGGTCTCAGCAAATGGAATAAGAAACAGAAAATATAGAAGTAGGTAACCGTGAGATACAGAATTGAGAGTGCCTAACAACTGCCATCATCAAAAATGATTAAAAGCAGGCTATGGTAAAGTGATAACCAAAATGCTCATGTGGATATCAAAGCATTACAGTTTACAAGCTACCTGAAAGAAATAAGGAGAAAGTAATACTCAGGAGAGTGAAAGGCCATACTAGACCTCCAAGAGGCATTCTGAGGCAAGATGCTGCAGGCAGATGGCCTCATCGCCTCTGGAAGATTCATTTTTGCTCATAACTGCCCACCATAGAAGGAAATATTATGTTTAAATATGGGTTATCTTTGAAGTTATTTTATAAACATTAATTATTAAAATATATATCATGTATTGTAATTTATTCTAAAAATAGGTCCTCCACTTGAAGTGCATAAGGCTTTTAAGCATAGCATGTATTAATTTGCATGTGATTTGTGGTATTCGTACAATCCATCAAGACCTGTTTCAGTGAGTTTGACTTCAGCTAAAGAACTTAGCCAACCTCAAGGTTGTGCTTCCCTGAAGGAAGTTAAGGAAAGGCTTCACTTTTGAAATGTTTAACTGTCATGTATAGTAAGTACCATCCATTGGCCTAGATTGACTGTCATTAATAATCTGCCTTTTAGTCAACACAGGATTAACCTGAAATAAAACAGCTTAATCCTCAGGAGGTCTCAGTCTCAAAACAGTGACAATCCTGAGGTCACACAATACTCTAAAATAATTCTTTTTTTTTGTTGGGGATAACAACACCCCAATACCTCTAATGTGGGGGCAAACCCACATAACTCCATTTTCTAAATATACCTGCTCTGACGTCAAATAATCTTGGAGAAAAGGAATAAGGGTGAAAATGATGCAAAATGCACCTTCGTAATAATCCAGCTTGACAATGCTGTCAATGCACATCATAGGGAGTCCCGATTTAGTGAAAGATCATCTACAGGGAAGATGCAATCTTCCTGTTTTGACATTCCAAGACATATTATTCTCAGATGCAAGTTCCAAAATCAGACTATTTCTAAGGGAAACATTTCACTTAAAATGCTTTGTCTTATATGTACTTTTCTTTACATTTAACTTATTTTATTATTTTTATTCGTACCTTCTCTGTACCTTTTCATACACTCACATGCACATTGTGTGCCCTGAATTGCCATTCATCAACATACATACAGACACACACACGCACACACACACACACACACACACACACACACACACACACACACACACACACACACACACACACACACACACACACACACACACACACACACACACTCATGCATACATTCTATAATAGGGAATTTTGAGTTTTATTTCTTATACAAAGGTTAGTTGGAGACAGTGGTGAGTAGAAGATGAGAGCAAATTGGATTATTTGCTGAACCATACAAAATACCCTAGGTGGATGGAGATTTAAAAGATCTCTTAAGTAATGTTCTAACCATATAATGTCCTTTGTAATTTCATTATCAATTACAGAGAAACTGTAATCATTACATTTGTAAAGTGCAAGTTCATATTGCTGTACCAACCAATATACCTCATTATTACACAAATGAGAATAGTTTTGATAGCATTAATCAAAATGATAGTGTACTGAAGTATTTGTCATGTCCATTCAGAACTGCCCTTTATATGAGTGCTACCCCTACAGGTCTTCTTATGGAAGGCAGTTTTCTTGCCTGCTCTCTGTAAGTTAATTTTCTGAATTAAATGTTTTGTTATTTTCCCTTAATAACATTGGTGTGTGTGTGTGTGTGTGTGTGTGTGTGTATGTGTGTGTGTGTGTGTGTGTGTGTGTGTGTGTGTGTGTGTGTGTGTTTATGATGTTGTCAGTTTTGCCACATTCATGTGTTTGCAGTTTTTAAGATATAGTCACAGTGGTAGCTAGTGACTTAAAAAACAAGGAGGGCTGCAGAAATCAGCTGAATGGGCAGGCTTAACTGAAACAGTGCTGTGCTATTTTATGGCAGGGTACACTTAGCATAGCTGTAATTTTACATAAAACACTGGTCATAGCTTACAGCACATGTAAAACAGTCGTCAAGTAATAATCTTCCCCTTCGCAATACATTCCAGAGTTGTGTGAGAGAATTAATTTCAGATTTATTTATTTATTCATTTATTTGTTTCTCTTTGTTAACACAGCAGACCATTTTTGGGTTCCTCCCAGGGAAAAACATGAAGAGCATCACTGAGAAAATAACATGCTCACAAACCACATGGAGAGTTAAACATGCAGTGTAAAAAGAGAAGAAAACACAAAGAGCAAATTACCTTTTAAATATTCATAGTAAATATAAGTCTGTATAAATGGCATGCATACTACTACAGTACTATTCAGTAGACGTTGGTAGTTACTGTATTTACATGTACAAGGTGGGCAGGTTCATAGGTTGATACTAGGCTATCGGCCCTAGGGTCTATACAAGCCTAGCCATAACAATTCCCTGGCTATTTCTTCCAACACTATTTACTTCCCTGGACTCCTGTCTAGCAGGGTGACTGACATGATCCCCGGGGTGAATTTCCTATCTTCCACCCAATCATCAAGGTTCCTTTAGAAGAGGGCCAAAGAGGCACTCTGCAGCAGGAAGGAATAAGGAAATGGCAGCAGAAGGGGTCAATAGTGGGAGGAGGAGGAGAGTTGAGAAGAGCAAGAGACAGAACAAACACTGGATAGAGTATAGTGTACTATGAATTAGTGTATAAGACATGCAGAGAAGGAAATTGTGGATTGAAGTAATACTTCCTTTTTGGTAGTATTTCCAAGAGCCTAGTTTATGCAAATGTTTTCTTTTTGAATTGAAAGAGAAAAGCTGAACTACAAATTCATGACTGGAGAGAACTAAGTTTTATACATATATATATATATATATATATATATATATATGTATACTATGATGACCGACCAGTAATCAAGAAGCCTCAGTCCTCACCACCGACAACAGTGAGGGATGTAGACTGAAAGAATGACAGGCACACACACAGTATTTCCAGATCCAGGTCTCTGCATCAAGTGCAATTTCCCTTAAGAGCACACAGAGACCACAGTCAGTCCAGGGCTGGCTTCTTCCTCTTTTTCCAGATCCCCAATAAGACTCCCCAATGGCACAGCTACAGAGTTGATATCTCAGATGAGTGGCCAAGCCAAGACCTCCAGCACCCTCTCTGTCCAACCAATGCTTTGTATCCCTGCCCAAGAAGCTGACACACACACACACACTCTTTGAGGTTTGATTTACACACACACATACACACACACACACACACACACACACACACACACACACACACACACACACACACACACACACACACACACACACATACACACACACACACACACACCTGGGAAAGGCTGGCACAGGTTTACTAGTTATGACCCCGTTTGCCCAGACTATAAGGTAGTTATCACTGCCACCATCCAACTCCTTATTAGCTACTTTAAGGCCCTTAACAAAGGGGTCCAATCTTACTGTATAATATTACTGTTAATACAAATGGTAGTTTGACCAAGAGCAAGGCTATTATGAGTGGCCTACACAGTGTCACCAAATAAATATGCAAATACTCTCAGAACTTAAATATCTCAAAACAGATCAACCACAATGAAAGATTTAAATATATTTAATCATAAATAATAAAAGAACAAGACAATACTGAATATATACTCACAGTGACATCAGAGGTCAAAATCACAGGAAATATTTAAAACAACAATGCAGGACAGCCTCAAATAAATAAAGAAAAATATCCAAACTAAGCTTTGCTAAATTCCTGACTATATCCAAGTGAATTGTACTATTCCCTAGAAACTTACTTCATCAGAGCAAGGCAGATGTGGTGAATGGATCTTCTAGATGTTGTTAGGTCAAAATCAGAATACAGAATGCTGTGTCTCTCTAAGAGACCTCTAAAATTACTATCTCAAGTATTACTGCTGGGCTAGCTTGCAGAATGACATAATTTCTTTTCATCTGACTTCTAATCCCCATGCCTAAAACAACCATTAATGGCAGCTGGTAGCATTCCAGGACAAAACAGAAAGTTCCCTAGTTTTAGATATTGTGTCTCCTTGCTGCATGGAAACTGAAAGATATCTTTTATTGTGTCGCCATAAAGTAATTAAATTTCAGCTATTTTTTTTTAAAATTTACTAGACTGAGGTTAACTTCCTGTATCCTAGTTTCCACTATTAAAATATATACATTTAAGCAGTTAAAGTAGCACATGTACATTTTGCTCTTTTCCAGTAGGGTATACTGTGGTAACATTTCTAACAGCACTTTGCAAATATCGTGAAGCAGTTTGATATACACAAGACATGCAGTTCTAATACATTTGTAACACAAGCATCTTGTATACATCATGTTGATATTCACAAATGACATATAATTATTTACAAGATTCCAGATAGCTGTGCTGGCATTATCCCCCTTTGTCACATACACAACAAAAATAAAATCAGATAGAGCAAAATGACAGGCAAGTTCATAAAAAATTCCATTGTCAGTACTCCCTTCATAAACTCTTTCATCTGGGTTGTTGTAAATTTAATATCTGCTGTCACTTCTTTCTGTCTTATTTTTATTTCTCTCGTGTGAAATATGGACCCATTCTAAAGCACACTTTTGTGCCTAAGCTACCCACTGTTTTTAAAACAGTGTTTCTGTATGATCTGTTAAATCAAGCAGCTTAAATGACAACTTAAAAGCTCTAAGTCCTCCTGTTGTTACATCAAGGTTTACATATTTATCTAAAGACATGATATTAGAATAAACGTTAGTTTCCTGCTTTATAAGTTTATTCAGTTTACCAGCCATCACTTATAAATTTTCAGGTAATGATTTAAAGACATCAGATGCTAAAGAAGAAAAACATGATTGATTTCTGTCATCACATAATGCCATAAACTATCCAAAAGCTCTAGAGAAGTGAGTGCTGTTTGACAGAGAGGGATTCCCAAATTTGTGGGCCATAATTGAGAAGTGATGGTCTGCATAGTATAACTTATTTTCTGGGATTAGAAAAGGGGATGTAGTATGTGAAAGAGATCAAGACAAGCACTAAACCCTTTAGTCAATCACCTAAAAGAAAGAGGAAGGTGTTGTGAGTTTAGTATGTTAATATGTGAGAGTGATGCTAGAAGCAAGGCACATTAGAAAAGCTGGCATTTTACTTTGGAGAGTATATTAAAGTGGTATTTACTGTTATGGGCCAAAAATAACTGCAAATGATGTTAGCATCTATTTGTATAGCAGTTATTTATTTAGTTTTTTTTTGGAGGCGGTGTTTGTGAGTGGTAGGTCATATTCCACTTGAGCAAACATAAAACCTTTGTCAATTTCTGCTTTGTTGTGAAAACTGTATAAGGAAGTGGGAGATATGTCTCACTCAAAAAGAGAAAAGAGTTGATTTTTAATTTGTTTTTGTGACCTAAAATTGGAAGTTCAGGTTTTGGTCAAGCCAAATCCCAAATTATTTAAAGTGTGGCAATGTCCCCAAGAAATTATTATTGTTTTATTGTCTGACACAATGTTTTGTAACAGCTCTAAGTTTTTTTGCTTGATTCTGAATATCACAACTGTGTGTGTGTGTGTTTGTGTGTGTGTGTGTGTGTGTGTGTGTGTGTGTGTGTATGTGTGTCTGTGTGTGTGTGTGTGTGTGTGTGTGTGTGTGTGTGTGTGTGTGTGTGTGTGTGTGTGTGTGTGTGTGTGTGTGTGTGTGTGTGTGTGTAAATGACCAAGACATCAGTGCAGGGAATAATTGTGACTTTTAATACTTCCACTGGCAGCTTACTGATAAACAGGGAGAAGTGCAATGGGGATAAGACTGAATGCCCGGGAGAAGTGCAATGGGGATAAGACTGAATACCCGGGAGAAGAGCAATGGACAGAAGTGCAATAGGGATAAGACTGAATACCCGGGAGAAGTGCAATGGGTATAAGACTGAATACCCGGGAGAAGAGCAATGGGGATAAGACTGAATACCCAAGAGAAGTGCAATGGGGATAAGACTGAATACCCGGGAGAAGAGCAATGGGGATAAGACTGAATACCCGGGAGAAGTGCAATGGGGATAAGACTGAATACTCGGGAGAAGAGCAATGGGGATAAGACTGAATACTTGGGAGAAGAGCAATGGGGATAAGACTGAATACTCGGGAGAAGAGCAATGGGGATAAGACTGAATACCCGGGGGAAGAGCAATGGGGATAAGACTGAATACTCGGGAGAAGAGCAATGGGGATAAGACTGAATACCCAGGAGAAGAGCAATGGGGATAAGACTGAATACCCGGGGGAAGAGCAATGGGGATAAGACTGAATACCCGAGAGAAGAGCAATGGGGATAAGACTGAATACCTGGGGGAAGAGCAATGGGGATAAGACTGAATACTCGGGAGAAGAGCAATGGGGATAAGTCTGAATACTCAGGAGAAGAGCAATGGGGATAAGACTGAATACCTGGGAGAAGAGCAATGGGGATAAGACTGAATACTCGGGAGAAGAGCAATGGGGATAAGACTGAATACTCGGTAGAAGAGCAATGGGGATAAGACTGAATGCCCTTACTTTGTGATGATGACAAAGGGATGTCTGAATTAAATTAGAGTTGTAAACCTTTATTGCAAATAAAGTATTTGAAAGAAAGGAAAGAATGTTGGCTGATGCCAACTAAGATAAGGAAGCTTATTAGGAGTCCATTATTTGCAAAGTCAATATCAGAAGGTCATTATCTGTAAGGCCAGAAGCTTTAATCAAGTTAATCAAGACAGGACCTTTGAGCATGCCTTTGGCCATGCTCAGGAGTATGTCAGTGAGAGTATACAGGGCTGTTCTACTGTTACCTGACCAAAAACATGTTGTTGAGTGGGCATTGTGCTGTATTTTGATGTACTCAGAATGTTTGGTGTATATTATTTTTTTCAAAGAGTTTACATGGGACTGGAATAATTCATAGAGGACTGCATTCTGTGTTGTTGGGAATATGAGAGTACTTTTTTCTATGGTCTACTTCCATATAGAGAACATTATATTGGATATAAGATATACGTTGTAAAGGTGGTGTAGTAATAGTATTAGGTGATCTTTGAATAATTATATAAACTAGGGCAGAATACCTTCAGCATCTGCCAGTACAGTGGGGAGATTTGATTAATCTAAGTCTCAGTGTTGGTTATTTTGATTTTTTTTAATGAAAGATGTGAAGGATTAGGACAAATTGGAAAACTCTTCTAGGAAATCAAAACAGGTATATCTGTCATGGTATATGAGAACTGTGTCCTGTTAGGGAGCATTTTTAAATACTGATTAACAACTTACCCAGTTAAAACGATTTCAGAATTATTTCCAATTATTTATTAATGCCTTCTGAGACAATTGGTTGTATCTTATGGTTGTTTATTTATTTATTTATTGTTAGATGTTGCTTGTTATTGCTTTTCAGGAGTCTGGTAGTTTTGGGGGATATTTATTCTGTAGTGAGAGAAGGTTTTAGAGTAGTGGTGAAGTTGTTAGTGACTTTAATTGCAACTAATTCCTCTCATTTTATTGTGAAGGCAAGGTTACAGATGAAAAGTTATCACTTTGGAGGTTATACCATCTTTATTGATGATGTGCACCTCAGTTATCTGACTGTAGCCAAATAAAAATAATGACCAATTGTAATGCATTTCAACTATTTTCACTCAAACATACAGTAGGTCTGCCAAGATAAATCAATAACTGCTTAACTGTATTCAAACAACAGTGGAAGTCAGTCACCTGCATCCACACTTGCATCCACAGGGAAGGGCAATACCTCTCACTTATTGGCCTCATTGACTGTGTACACCTCAGATGTCTGATTATGAGAAAAAAAGTAATAATAATGGTCTTAATATTTTACTCTTTTCACGTGAACATCCACTAGACCTGCCAAGCTAGATCAATTACTTTTACACGTGATTAAATGACAACTAATGTCAAACAATTTCATCTAAAGACTGCCTGTTGTCCCACCAAATGTAGTCACTTCTTTGACTGAATACACCTTAGGTGTCTGATTGTGATCATATAAGTACATAAACAAGTGATGGCCAAAGTAGTGTATTTAAGCTCCTTGATGTGAAACATACAGTACAACCTATAGCAACCCCCTCTAGCATGAGTTTATGCACATGCATGTACACACACACAGACACACACACACACACACACACACACACACACACACGCACACAGATTTTGTTGACTGTGCACACCTCAGATGTCTGCCTGTGAGTAAATGAATGAAGAAAACAAAAATGGCTACAATAGTTTATTTCAAATTTTTACTATCACATACGTACAGAACAACCCCTTGCAGTCTCCTTCACACTCATAGATCAGATGCATAAGCACACATACACAAGGACAAGCACACAAACACACACAAATGCACACACACACACACACACACACACACACACACACACACACACACACACACACACACACACACATACAGAATTAATGGTATAAAAGAAAAAAACTGCCTTGCATGCTGTCCTGCAGGTTGAATGGCAGTAGTACTGTTTAACAAGAATGCACCCAAAAATATCCTCAGTAGAAGAGATCATATTACAAACTATAAAATACTTACTATATATTTAATATAAAACATAAATAAAAATCATCCCCATACTGCCCTTACACAATCAAAGTTATTCCACAATTAGAGGGCTTTTCCTCTTCAGTGAGGCAAGCTAAGGCACCAGTCTCCTGAGGCAACAAGAGCCAATGTGAAATGGATGCAGACTACTTGGTCAAGCAGAATAACTAGCTCCCATTTAAGTTCCATTTCTGACCCTTAGAAATGGCAGGAGAACTTCTAGTAAGGCATAATTGCCTTATTCACTGTCAGGGTGTATAGAAAAAGTAAATAGCCTGGCTAAAAATGTTGACATTTTTTACAGAAGTCAGAATTCCATTCAACAATGTATGCATACAGTTCTGAGTCTCAAGTCACAAGAATGAAAAAGTTGAAATATTTTATGGGAAAAAATGTAACACATAAAACTGTTTTCAGAAATACTTTTTTAATCTGGTGGGGCTGCAGTCTAATCCAGTCATGCTACCCGTAAAACTTAGTACAGCATATAAATGTAAATACTGGAAACAAAGCATCTGAATTGTTGTAAAAGGTAAGCCCCAGCCACACCTGTAACTCTGACATGCACTCCCTCTTTATATAGGAAATATTTGATTTGCTGTAAAATTGGATATTTGTTTAACTCAATGATCTGCAACGTTTGATTCACAATACTAACCTGAGTGGTGCAGGTGGCATAGCACCTTCACATTGAATGTGCAGAGCTGCTTGCACCCAAGTGAAAATTAAGAGACTTTTTATGCAGTTTCTCTGTGATAATTTTTCAAAATAGCAATGATAAGTAGGGCCAGAGGATCATAGCATATACAAAGCAATTTGAGCAGAGGCCTAAAGCAGCGTGCCAATAACCACCCTCCATCTCGTACATCTTTCTCAAGGAGCACAGAGCCTGCAAGTCCCACAGCAAATTTAAAGGTACCTATTCAGTATTCCAAGTTCTATTTGAAGGGAGCCAGGGAGCTAATTCCAGAGCAGAGGGAGGTGCTGAGCGATGAACTTAGCCCTCCAGTAAGTTGTTTTAATGCACTTGTGATTCATCAAGTTCTGTATTCTCAGATTCACACTGACAAACAAGTCAGTGGCTGCTGAAAGTAACTTCATGAATGTGCTCACAGGTTCCTCCATATACAGTAGTTTATATTTGTACGACATGCCCGTGTGTGTGTGTGTGTGTGTGTGTGTGTGTGTGTGTGTGTGTGTGTGTGTGTGAGTGTCTGAACATAAATATTATCTGTGCAACTACACCAACACACAGAATCCCAGTCTGAAGATGTCAGAGCTATAAAAGTTGACATGCTCTGTGCATGCTCTGGGATTACCCTAGAGCAGAGCTAACTGACTACAAGTGTTTTTGCATGGGGCAAGCCCTTCTGGACCCCCACACCCCTCTTAATTATGTATACTAAGTCCACGATTGCATAATCTCGGGAAAAAGAGAATTCCCCTAACCAGGAATTGTTGATCTAGCACCCCTGTCAACCATCTGTGTACGTCAAACAAATGGTGTGTACACTCAGTCCAGTGCCCTCCACACATAGATATGTGTATATATATATATATATATATATATATATATATATATATATATATATATGTGTGTGTGTGTGTGTGTGTATATATATATATATATATATATATATATATATGTATATATATATATATATATATATATATATATGTGTGTGTGTGTGTGTGTGTGTATAAATATATATATATATATATATATATATATATATATATATATATATATATATATATATATATGCCTAAAACAGTTGAGGGTTGCATAATTGTTAAGGTGTTTAGCTCACAGATGCAAGACACAGGATTTGATTCTCACCCTTGAGGGGAAATTGGCTTGGCTTAAAATTGCCCACAAGGGCATCTAACCTAGTAGTTACCTAGAAGTGGATGGTTGGCATAGTGGTTAAGGACTTAGATTCACAAACACAAGGTACATGGTTTTATTCTGACCTCTGATTATTAGCTTGGTTTTGTAATAATAAAATAAAAGAAGCA
Organism: Protopterus annectens; assembly: GCF_019279795.1. NCBI lineage: Eukaryota > Metazoa > Chordata > Ceratodontiformes > Protopteridae > Protopterus > Protopterus annectens. The sequence goes on from NC_056745.1 coordinate 492,771,556, forward strand.
CAGCAGGATCCACTAGAATGAATTTATTTAGCGCTTTCATCTTTTAGTAAAAACTTCATTAGAATAAAATATGTCAACATACATCTATTTAACCCCCCTTTACACCCCAGACCTTTGAAAAAATGTGTGAAAATGATATACGTAAATTTTTCAGGATAAAAGGCTTGCATTTGTTGGAAAGGAACAATATGGACAAGGGTGAAATCAAATTGGTATATGATATTTGTGACAATAAGGCATTAAGAGTTCAGAAACTGGATAAAGGGGGAGGGTTAGCAATTATTTACATCAATCTATATATTGATAAAATGTTTGGTGTACTGTAAACAGACACCTATTGTGAGATTAATTTGAATGAGAAAAACATTTTGTACAGAAAGGTTGACATTATGTTAGATGAACTTGTAATGAACAGACAAATAAGCCTTGAGGAACACCAGTTCATGGAGGTAAAATGCCCAAAAATACAGACAATCGTATACCAAAGATATGTAAGGATTTGGCGGTTCTATATTAGAACATCAAAGTTTCAAAACTTTGAATGTTTTAATATCTAAGCCTATTCAGCGAAAGCTGAAAACATTGAACATACAGAACAGCAAACTTTTTCTTAGGGGAAAAATTTGCTGATCCAAAACATATACACACAACACAAGCACACCAAACAAACAGCAATCCACACACATACACCTAAAATCTTACACCTAACCCTACACTAAACTATACACACACCACTAACTATCCACTTACCTTAACCCAAACCCTAACCCTAAGGTCTGTCACTGTCGCACACTCACCTCACCCACACCTTAACCCTAACTCACCTAACCCACCCTAACCCGCACGTCCATACAATCGCACACATACCTAACCCGTGCCCTAACCCTAACTCACCTAACCGCCCTAACCCTCACGTCCACACAATCACACACATACCTAACCCGTGCCCTAACCCTAACTACCCTAACCCACACTCAGTCGCACACTTACCTGAACCCGACCCGTAACTTTCCACCACAGTGCTGAAAATACTGAAGCAACAGAGACAGACAACCGAATTCTTTCCCTAGGAAAAAATTTGTTTTTCTGTTGCTTCAATATTTTCAGCTTTCGCTGAATATGGTTCGATATTAGAACATTCAAAGTTTTGAAACTTCGATGTTCTAATATAGACCCAGATTTGGCTGATTCCCCCCACCTTAGACAAATAGTTGATGCAAAAGCATCTAAAACCTATTTCACTGCTAAATTTATAGACATACAATTAAACTCTATACTCAAGGACTGTACGTGGATTGTCAAAGACTCTTGGGAACTTCTTAGGAAAATTAATAGTAATATGTATGTTGATGGTCTTCTTTTCATCACTATAGATGTTAGGGACTTATTTTCTGTAATCCCCCATGATATAGGTATTGACTGGTTTTATACGTATCTTTGCCAACATTCGCATATTAACTATGACCGTATTTTAACCATCAGAACCCTTATGGAATTGGTTCTTGACACTAATATTATTGTCTTTGAGGAACAGCTTTTTAAACAATGTAAGGGTGTAGCAATGGGTGCCATTTGCGCCCCCATTTTTGCAAATATCGTTTTAGCATTCTGGGAACTAGAATTTGTCTTTAACAGTAATTTTGCTAAATATTGAAAGTATTATGGATGTTATTTGGATGACATAATTATCCTATGGAATGGTGATGAAGAAGAATTGCTAAAATTCTTGGCTTTTATTAAGGCAAGCACTGATTTTTTAGATTTCACCCATACAATAGGGAATGAGGCGATAAACTTCTTGGATATCACTATTAATAAAGATAGAGAGGCAAAGGGCTTTAAAACATCAATTTTTAGTAAGCCCACTTATTCCAACACCCTTTTACACTTTGACAGCTTTCACCCGCTACACCAGAAAAAAATCTTTGGTAAAAGGGCAGGGTGTTCAGCTGGTAAGGATGGTATCCGAGTGGGATAATTTTTTACATCAAATCCAAGTACTGAAGATGATGCTTATACAAAGAGATTACCCCCACGTATTTGTAGACAATATTTTACAAGAGGTGGTTGATAAGAGGCAGAGGGGTCATTTCTTACCATTGCTTGGTAAAGGAAGTGATTTACAAGAGGAAGGACCAAGGTTGGAAGTTACTGTTTTTAAAAAAAGTCAGCTATCTTTAGTTATAACAAGCAATTTTCAGGTATTAGTGAAATAATTCAGCATAACAGGAATTTGTTCAGTACTAGCAAAGATTATTTGGATCTAGTAGGGACATCTCCTAAAATTGTTTACAAAAACGATATTACTTTTAAAAATATGCTTGAGAGGACACATAAAACTAACACAGAAATAGGTGGCATGTTTAAATGTGTCTTCTGCCTACTATATAAATATATCATTGAAGGTTCTGAGGTAGTAATATCAATTATGGTAAGCATGTCCTTAAAAAGAAATTTTCCTGCAGTAGTAAGGCAGTAGTCTACCTTGCCCTATGTAACAAGTGCCCAGGTTTTTATATAGGGAAGACTATTAATGCCCTCAGAAGTAGGGTTTACCAACATTATTATGACATTCATAAACATGATATGAAAAATGTTTTGGAAGCACATGTTCTTAAAAATGAGGGACATAGCTTTAAGTTTATGGTCCTAGAGCAAGTAATATTGGGGGACAGCGGTGGTCTACTCAACAATTTTTTAGAATTAGGGGAACTAAGATGGCAATTGAGATCTAATGCCACTGAATAACCAGGTTTGAACAGTACTATTTATATAAGCTCTATTCTTAGGCTCAAAGCTGAAGGTTTTATGTAATTATTATTTTATGTAATATATGTAGAGAGGTATTAGTTCAGTATACTTATTCATTTGTGTGTCTATTTTTATTTTTATTTTTGTGTGTATGTATACAGGGAAAGACATGTCTTCATGAAGTATGTATACAGGGAAAGACATGTCTTCATGAAATTGTCATGTTTTTTAAGGGGTGTAGTAGGATTGTCGCCTCACAGTATAGACGCTGTCTGGTTCGATTCTCAGCTAGAGCATCTTCTGCGTGGAGACATGCATGAATGGGCGTACCTTCGTTGAAGGTTGTGCATCAGGGCTGGCAACTCGACACGTAAAAATCAACTACCAATCAATTATGGTAAGCATGTCCTTAAAAAGAAATTTTCCTGCAGTAGTAAGGCAGTAGTCTACCTTGCCCTATGTAACAAGTGCCCAGGTTTTTATATAGGGAAGACTATTAATGCCCTCAGAAGTAGGGTTTACCAACATTATTACGACATTCATAAGCATGATATGAAAAATGTTTTGGAAGCACATGTTCTTAAAAATGAGGGACATAGCTTTAAGTTTATGGTCCTAGAGCAAGTAATATTGGGGGACAGAGGTGGTCTACTCAACAATTTTTTAGAATTAAGGGAACTAAGATGGCAATTGAGATCTAATGCCACTGAATAACCAGGTTTGAACAGTACTATTTATATAAGTTCTATTCTTAGGCTCAAAGCTGAAGGTTTTATGTAATTATTATTTTATGTAATATATGTAGAGAGGTATTAGTTCAGTATACTTATTCATTTGTGTGTCTATTTTTATTTTTATTTTTGTGTGTATGTATACAGGGAAAGACATGTCTTTATGAAGTATGTATACAGGGAAAGACATGTCTTCATGAAATTGTCATGTTTTTTAAGGGGTGTAGTAGGATTGTCGCCTCACAGTATAGACGCTGTCTGGTTCAATTCTCAGCTAGAGCATCTTCTGCGTGGAGACATGCATGAATGGGCGTACCTTCGTTGAAGGTTGTGCATCAGGGCTGGCAACTCGACACGTAAAAATCAACTAACAGTCTTCTGCTGTGGCGACCCCTAACCGGGAAAAGCTGAAAGACACAACACAACAACATACCTTTTAGGTAATTATTGCTGTATTGGATAATTTAATTATGTTAATTAAGTGGAGGAGTATAAGCTGGGTCAGTGAGTTTAATCGGTTAATAAAAGTACGCATGTCAGTTCCCCCACCACACGTATACACACTAACCTTCCGCGTATAGATCAACAGGACGTGGGTGAAGGTGATTTGGATACCTTTCTTAATACGGACAATAGTCATCTCTCTGACACTGATACATCTCCTCAAGCCTTGAGATGTAGTGATCGAATTAGTGACAAAAAGAAAGCTGGTAACCAACATAACCAGCCTAATGTTAAATTAAATCAACCACAGGGTTTTCAACACAATCAACATGGCCCTCGGAAGAAAACGGCTTGGAACCGCAAGGGTCACAACAAGGCTGGGACCAACAAGCGGAAAGGTCGATAAATGTAACAGACAGCGAGAATTCAGGTTCCGTAAATATTTTATTAAGTAAGAGCAATGACTTTAAAATATACAATTTTACGGACTTTGATATCTGCTCTGACTTAATTGAATTTTTAGCTAAAGGCTTTTCTTTTGTCATACCGCCTAAATTTGATATTGCAAGAACATTATGTGATTTAAAAATGTTTGTTCGGAAATTAAATTTAAAAATAATGTTTGGTGATCAAGACAGTTTTCAACATAAGAATGAAAAAGTTTCAAGTGTATTTAATCCTCCCTTGGATAACAATTTGATGATTTTTGAAAAAATTTCCGAAATTCATTTAAGAGGTTTATATAAGGAAATTTGTAAAAATAAGTTATTGTCATCTAAAGAAATTGAATTAATAACACATATCAGGGTACATGAAATACGAGTAATGAAGCCTGATAAAGGCGGTGGAGCTGTTCTCATGTATGAAAATTATTATTTTGAGAAAATGCTTTGTTTACTTTCTAGTGAGGAATACAAAAAAGTATCATTGAATGAATTCAACCAAGCCTATAAAAGAATAAGGGATTTTTTAAGTGAATTATTTATAGATGGTTACATTACATCAGATTTATACCATTATTTTTCTATGCCAGCACCCATTACACCGGTGTTGTTTGGCATTCCGAAATTGCATAAAAGCATTCAAGATCCCCCATTTAGGCCTATAATAGACGGATGTAACTCCATCACTTACCCTTGTGCTAAATGGGTTGACAATAAATTGAAGGAGTATCTTAAGGCTGAAGGCCAGATATGCAAAGATTCTTGGCATGTTTTGAAGAGTCTTAACGAAATTCCCTTTAAAACTGACCTAATATTTGTGACAGCAGACGTTAAGAATTTCTATACTGTTATTCCCCATGCAATTGGGCTAGAATGGGCACGCAAATTTTTGTTACAAAAAAAGTGTCCAGCGAAGGATGTTGATTTAATTATTGCCATTTTGGAAATTATTCTGGCAAATAATTACTTTATGTTTAGAAAAGACATATACTTACAGTTAACGGGAGTAGCGATGGGTTCCCCAGTTGGCGGTAGTTTTGCGAACACAGTAATGGCCTTTTGGGAACAGACATTCCTTTTTCCCCATGACTTATTTAAGAAAATCATAGTGTGGTATACACGCTATCAGGATGACATTCTAATGATAGCTGATTGCGCACGTGAAGAAGTCATAGAGTTGATTAGTGAAATGAATTCCTTTGTTTCTTTCTTGGAATTTACCTATGAAATTGGGGATACATCTATTAATTTTCTGGATATTAACATCAGTAAAGACTTAATAAGAAATGTTTTTTCTACTCAGATATACAGAAAACCAACATATAGTAACTCCTTCCTACATTTTACAAGTTGCCACCCCTATTATCAAAAGAAGGGTGTGGTTAAAGGCCAATTTGTTCGTGCCTCTCGAATGTGTTCTACTGATGAAGCATTCGAGGAGGAATGTTGGAAACTTTGGGAAATGTTTAATAACAGAGGGTATTCTGATAAATTATTAAACGCAGTTTTCGTCGAGGTTAACAATAAGAGGAAAGCTGGCGTTTTTGGATCTATATATAGTGGTACACCTATTGTTTATGATAATGTAATCCAGGACACCACGTCGGACAATATTGATCCTGAAAGTATAAATTGGAATAATAATAACAAAAATGACACTAATTATAATATTAGTTTCTTAACACAATTTAATCCCTATGCCACACAAGTCAGAGGTGTTTTACAAAGTAATTGGGAATTTATCATGCAGGATAGGAAGTTACATTCGCTATTAGGCCCTAAATTAAATGTAGTATATAAAAGGGCCCCTTCTACAAAAAACCTTGTTGAGTTTTCTCTTAAACCCTATAAAGTAAACAAGGGTATGTTTAAGTGTGGGAGATGCAAATATTGCAAGTTTATACAAACAGGTTCCAATTTCACAATCAGAGGTACTAAATATTACATTAATGGTAAATTTAATTGTGAGAGCCAGGGGGTGGTGTATCTCGCAAAGTGTAAGGAATGTTCAGTTTACTATTTTGGTAAAACAGAAAGACTATTAAAAAACAGAATTTATGAGCATTTATATGCTATATCCAGGCAAAACACATCTAATGCTTTGGCTAAGCATATTATTGATAACAATTCCCATAGTTTTCTGTTTAATATTGTAGAAAAAGTGGATAAGAACCCTAGGGGGGGGGGCCATGGTATTTAAGGTTGCAAGAACGTGAACTTCTTTGGCAGCTAAAAACCAATGCCTATTCTTATCCGGGTATTAATGATATGTGTTCCATCAAATGTTTGCTTAATATTAAAGCTCTAGAGAGATAGCTGGATTTTATATACATAGTTTTTTATGTATGCACATTTAAACTTGGAAAAATTTAATTGATTAAGTATTCCATGCTGTTATTTTTAATATTGTGTATATATGTGTATATATAAAAATATAAAAATGTAATGCTTGTTGGTTTTTTAGTATACATATATATAACAAAAATATGTCATATTTTTATGCAGGGTAGTTGGTCTAGTTAAAATAGTTCATGATATATACGTATATGTTTTATGTTTGTGGCTTTAAGCTAGGTATTTATTGCTGTTAAATGGTTGGTTTAACTAAGCGCAAGTTAATTATTTAATTGATTTTGGGCTTGGTCTTAGCACTTGTAAATATAAAATGCAATGTGTTTTATTACTGCTTTGTCTGAAGAAGTGCAAGCAACGTTTTGCATGAAAGCGCTAACCAAGTTTAGTAAAGTATTTTGAATCCTTTGGCTGGCGTGATTTGTAGCCTCCGTTTTTCTTTTTTTCTGGGTCAGTGAGTTGATGTATTTTATTCTGATGAAGTTTTTACTAAAAGACGAAAGCGTAAATAAATTCATTCTAGTGGATCCTGGTGGGCTTCTTTTATTTTATTTTTACTGGCTTGGAGCTTCCTTTTGTGTTTGGTTTTGTAATAGTTTGAAGACTTATAGCCTGGTATGTACCTATTAATATAGACTTTTAAAATGTGCCTGATAACATTATGCAAGATAATTGTTGGAGGGATATTGGCTTAATGGTTAAGGTCTTAACCTCTCATATACAAGGTAGAGTGTTGGATTCTAATCTCAGGATATTAGCTAAGCTTGTAATAGTCTACAGACTTATAGCCTAGATAGACAGACCGGTAAGCAGGAAGACTGAAATAGTTTCATTTTAGTAAGAATATCCTACATGAATATTAAGGTAATTTTTCCAAATCTAGCATTTGAAATATCAACTACATTGTAACCAAGGGTTTGTGGGTTGGAAAGAAAGGACCTCAACCTACAATGTAAAATATATATTGGCTTAAGGTAAGGGAATAAAGTAAAAGCTACTAGTAAAACAGGCAATTGTGCAACAAAGCTGGTAGCTGATTGAATGAAGGTATTACTGTACTATTCACATACAGAATGCAGTGGAGATCTATATCAGTTGGTGACAAAGGAAAACGGTGTTAAATATTGCAGTAATCCCATTTTCGGTATTGGCGTAGCAGCTATAATGGCGCTCTTCCTATGTGAGGTAAGGAAACATGTTACATTTCCTAGCAATATGGATTTATGTATTTGCTTGGTGTTAATTGTAGTTTACTGAATCATGAGTTACATTCAAACAGCCAAAGGATAAAAACCTAAACAAAGGAAAAAAAAAAGACAAACATAAGAAAGAATCAAAGAAAACACATGACCTATATCTGTAAGTAGTTAATAAAGTACAGCTAAATGTTTATTTATTTATTTCGTTTATTTTACATTTGCTGACCGGGATGGTTCGACTGGATATATGTCCATTTTCAGCGGAGGCCCGGGGAGAAAAGCTCCACATACCAAAATAGAGACAGTGCATACATCACTGAGTGGTAAACTGAGGCAGACATGTTTAGAAAAATATAGACAAAGAATACAGGCAGATATCAATATACACAATGTGCAGACTTACATCTGATTGGCAAAGACGTATCAGAAAATGTGAACATAGAATACAATCAGATCTCATAATTCACAATGCTTAGACATTCAAATGCTATGAGGCATAGATACTTGGCTAAACAGCAGGTTGGGTAGCAAGACATGTATTAGTGAAGTTGTTAGTCAGGTTTAGAACAAGGGCGCAGCCAATGAGATGTGAGGTATTTTTTGAGTTCTCTTTTAAATAGGGGTAGTGAGGTTTCCTTGGTAACGGTAGTAGGGAGTAGATTCCAGATTTTACCGGTTGAGTTGGCAAATATAACATCGCCTGCAGAGTTGTTGAATTTTTGGGTCAATATCAATAGTTTATCAGCTGAGCATAATGGCCTGTGGGCACTATGAGGGGTGAGAATATTTTTGAGGGCAGGGGTGTTATCAGGTTGATGGGAGTATTTTATGCACTACTATAAGCTGGTTGAATTGTAGAAGGGTAGGATACTCTAGCCATCCCAGTGCTTTGAGGTTCTGGCAGTGGTGGGCCCTAAAAGCCATGCCAATATTGAATCTGGCTATATGATTGTAACATCCTGATAAATTTACTGAGATTGGTTTTGGATAGGTTGGTGAGTACAGGGGAGGCATACATAAGGGTAGAGAGGAGGTGTTATCCTGCAATAGCTACCCCTAGCTAGGGGGGTGAGGAAAGGTTTGGCTCTGTACAGGGAGCCAAGTTTTTTGTTGACGGACTTAGTGTGATTTACATGTTTATCAAATTTAAGGTTGTTGTCTATTATTACACCTAGAAGCTTTGTATGGTCATCAGGGGAGATAATGGTGTCATTGCTAGATTTAATGTTGAAGGAAGGAGGAGAAATTCTACAGTTGGGGAGAAAAGTAGTAACTTGGTTTTGTTAGGATTTAGAAGTAGGCGGCAATTAACTAGCCATGTTTCTACTGTGCTGAAAGTGGTCTGGGTGAGGGTTAGTGTAGGAGAGGAGGCAGAGCATATTAGCGTTGAGTCATCTGCATATTGGATGCAGGTGGCTCCCGGGATGGTGGTGTGCAGATCATTGATAAAGATAGAGAAAAGAAGGGGACCTAGTATGGACCCTTGTGGAGCACCTAGGGGAAGTTGGGATGACAGCTTGCTCTGCCATAAGACAACCTGCTGTCTACCGTTTAGGTAGGAATGAAACCACTATATTGCATGTTGGTCTATACCAATGGTTTGTAAGGTATTGAGCAGTAGCTGATGGTTGACCATATCAAAAGCTTTTGAGATATCTGGGATGAGTGCTGAAGATAGTTTGTTGTTGTTACAATGAAGATTGATGACATTAGAGAAAGATAGAAGAGCTGTGGTGGTACTGTGGAATGGCCTAAAGCCATGCTGAAATTCGGCAAGGTTTCCATTTTGAATAAGAAAGTGCATGATTTGTTTGTGTATGCATCTTTCCATTTTAGCTAGTGGTGAAAGAATGGCTGTAGGTCTAAAGTTAGATAATTCTGTGGAACTTCCTCCTTTATGGAGAGATATAACGTGATATTTTCCATATTGCTGGGATGGATCCTTCTGAGATGGATCTGTTGATCAGAATAGAAATGGGAAGTGCTATGGCATCAGCTGCTTTTTGAAGATATTCAGCTGGGAGGTGGTCGGCAGCTTGTGTAGTAGGTTTTAGCATTTTGAGTAAGGTCTGGATCAGGTTGGTAGGTATGGTTTGAAAGGTAAAGGTGGGTTGGGTGCTGAGTGGATCAGGGCTAGATGTACCAGAGCTGGTGTTTGTGTCCGATGGAGTGAGATGGGTAGCTAGAGACTGGATAGTTTCAGTAAAGGAGTTGAAGCTGTTTGCAATTTCTACAAGGGATTTATCAAGGGCAGCTGATGGGGTAGGAGTGGCGGAATGGCCTGGGTGAAGAAGATTGTTAATACCAGCCCAGAACCTTTAAGGTTTTAGCTGATATTTTTGTTGTAGGAGGGTGTAGTGATTTTTTTTTGTCTAGAATGACAGATTTTTTGGTCTGATTCTTTAGCTACCGGTATCTTACTTGGCCCATAGGGGCTTTGGTAACATGCCAGCTGGCCCAGGCGTTGTTTCTTAGTTTAATTTTGTTTTTTGTTTCTTTAGATAGCCACGGTGCAACTGTGGCTTTTACATGGATGGTACGGGTAGGAGCATGGTGGTTAAGGATAGCCAGAAATCTGGTATTGAAGTACTCAACTGCTTTTTGTAATGGGAGTTGTTTCAAGACATTCCAATTACATGCTTTGAGTTCATTTTGGAAGTTGTCAAGGTTAAAGTTTCTGACATTTTTTATAGTTTTGTAGGTGGGCTGGTTGGGAATGTCGGCTTTGAGCCTAATAATATAGGTAAGGCAGTGATCACTTAGATCATCGTGTAATGTACCTGACTTGTACTTTTGGGGGTGGCTGTTAATAAGTATCCAATCAAGGATACTATCTTTGACTCTGTTTTTCTAAATCTGGTGGGGGTGGCAATGATCTGAGTAAACCCATGGAGGTTTGAATGGATGGAGGGAGTTTCAGAGGAACAGGTGTTCCAATCAATGTTAAAGTCCCCCAAGGCAATGGTTTCCTGGGGATAGTTAGAAGCTAGCCAATATAAGATATTTTCTAGAGTATTATCATTCTTGCCAGGTGGAGTATAAATGCAGACAATGTATCTGCATTTATTTTTGTTTATTATTAGTTTGGTGATGAGAATTTCTGCATTGCCAAACTGGGGTAGCTGTTGGGTGTCAATTGTTATTGTTAGGGTAGGCTTGTATAGTACAGCTACCCCGCCACCTTTCCTGGAGATCCAGTCCAGTCTAAAGATGTTGTACTGTGGGGGGAGAGGGTTATTTTGTTATCTTTGGTTATTGGTTTTAGCCATGTTTCTGTGAGGCAGAGGATATCAGGGGAGTGAACAGCTAAGAGTCCATGTAGGCTATGGATCTTGTTGTTTAAGCTTCTGATGTTGAGATGACAGACCAGAAATGAGTTTGGAAGTCTATCAATCTGGGTAGTACATGCTGGGTTGTTAGATGGTATGCTTGGGTTTACTGTTGTGGATGGGTCAGGGTTGGGGTGGATGTCTCCATTCTTCATAAGATTAATTTTTAAGTTGCTTATGAGTCTTAAAAATTTGTTTATGATTTTTTCATAGCTTTTGGTTTTTAAGCTAATGTAGCTGTATTTAGTCAGGTAATGGTAATTGGGGGGTCAGGAATTACGAGAGGGGGTGTTTATGTGGTGGCTAAACTTATTAAATGCTGGGTTGGTGTCTGAGAGTTTGGGTATTGGATTTCAAGATGCTGTACATATTCATAGGAGCTTAGGTGATAAGGAGTGAATAGCAGGTGTACTAAGGGTAGCAGCATTAGTGTTTTAGCTGTAGCCATAGTAAATTACTAGGGTAGGGTCTGTATTGAGTGTATGTGGTGGATAAACGATTAGAGAGAATAGAATAGCTATGGTGGGTTAGTATGGATAGTGGGGTGGATACAGGGTGTATTATTGTGCTAGGAGTTTGCTGGGTTCTAGGAGCACATGTAGTTGGTTAGCTAATTAAGGGGGTGTGCCAGTGGTACTATTAATGTAGTACTACCAGGGACGAGTGGAATATGGGGGCATGGTGGGGGGCGGAGCGAGTGAAGCGAGTGGAGCTGGGTTAAACCCGTAAAGCAGATGCCTAGAGGCAGCATGTGCAAGTATGAGTTACAAGCATGCTTTTTTGTTTCTTTTTATATGCCCAATACTCTGTTCCTAAGCCCTACTGTTAAAAACTACACAGTTCCCTGCCTGCTTCTCAATTTACAATGCAGCGAGCATGTTTTCCAATTCCCTTTTGTAGTATGCTTGTTTCACTTAGTTTATTGAGAAATGCACTGTTTGGAGGTGCAGAGCACACAACGCTCGTCTGATTGAATAGTAGAAAGCACACTGTTTTTACCTTAATTGGGGAAGAAAGAAGGCTACAGGAAAGTCTAACCCTTCCAACCTAATGCTTATCAGCATAAACAGATTACAAGTGGGAGTTATGGGGAAATTCACCAGTGCATTTCTGGACCCAGTTTGTTAGGTTTACAAGTGGCAAGGTATTTTATTGGATATTGACCTAATTAAAACAAGTTCCGTGGTGGGGAAAGTCTTCTGTACTTGTTGTTATTCCCGGAATGACCCTATATGCTTTTACAAGCCTTTCAGAGGGAGTTGAGGTAGGAACACTTAGAGAGGGCATATGATTATTAGTACTATACCAAGAACAGAGTTAATCATTCAAAAATTCAGTATACATGATTATCAAACAAGTCAACATGCACCTTTTAGTATTAGCAAACAGCAGCACTCTTTCCTATATATCTGCCTTAAGGGCTCAGTTAATATTCATTATTTCTGTCCCTTATCAATGCTACACTACCCAGGACAGACCAAGTCAATGCAAATGACAATAAATGGATACAATATCAACAGCAGTTTGCGATTAATTTGTAGCCGCCGGTACCAATAAAGATGCCTTAATTCATCAAAGTTTCAGTTTGTCTTTTGTCTTGAGAAATAATTTGCTAAAGAATTGCTTAGATGACTCTGAGAGAACTAATTAAGAGAAATGGAAGTACAAGTAGTCAGAGAATGTGAAGAATGCAAATAATTAACTTCAGTGCAGAAAAGATGGTGTTACTCCATAAAAAAAACAAGAAGGGTACCCAATGCAGTACCTGAGATAAACAGTTACAACTGCAGCATAGCAGATTGCCATAGATGATAATAATATATCAGAGTAAGCAGCAAAGGGTGCACAAAGTTGTTTTATATAATATAATATATTTTTATATGAACAACATACAAAAAATGAACCAAATGTAACAGAAGAGACATACAGTGTTCCTAATGTACACCAGAAGTGAAAGCGGTAGCTCACAGGACACTTACTACATTACTGATCTGAAAGTAAAGAGTTGAATTCAGGTGAATTCTTGGGATAAGTCTTTTTATAGGTTCATAGGTAGGTACTAGGTTATTGGCCCGAGGGCCAAAGCAAGCCTAGCCAACAGTGTATTAGCTTCCGCCACCCATGTATTGTTAAATTCCTGCCCGTCTATTGAGCAGTGCCCCAGACATAATCCCAGGGGTGAACTTCCTATCACCCATCCACTTATCAAGGTTTTTCTTGAATAATGCTAATGATGAGCTCTGCTTGATGTGGATGGGAATTTTGTTCCAGAGCATGGGAAGTCTCTGGGACAAGAATCTATCCTGCCAGCATGTCCTATTTATTGCTGTGGTGAGGTTTAGGCCCCTAGAGCATGTTGCTTGGGGAGATTGGGATTTCTTCAAGTGGAGCATGTCTAGCAATTCCCGGTTTGACATAGCTTTGTATGTCAGACAGAGGTCTCCTCGGAGTAAGCGGTATGCGACCGAGTAGAGTTTGAGTTTCTTGAGCCGGTTGGCATAGGGCAATTGTTTGAGGTCAGCAATCCTCTTGGTGAGATACTTTTGGGGCATCTCAAGTTGCTGTAGGTGTCTTGTGAGGTACATCCCAAATGGGGCATTGTATTCAATGAGGGGTCTGATGAGTGATGAGTACAGGGTAACAATGACTTCCTTATTCCTCGATGCAAACCCTTTTGTGATTAGATGGGCCATGTAGAAGGATTTTCTGATTACTGTGGCAATGTGGTTATCAAAGGAGAGGTTACTATCCACTTGGGTCCCAAGGTCTCTTATCACACTTTCTGTGTTAAGCAAACTTCCCTGTATTTGGTACTTCATGGGTACCATGTTTTTACCAAATGGGATAACAATGCACTTTTTGGCATGTTGACACCAGGTGTCTGTCTCGGTGAGGCCATTTTGCAGGATGTCTCTGTCAGCAGGAGAATTGATAATGGCACCTAGTTTATAGTCGTCTGAAAACTTGGCCATAGACCCTTGGTGTTTACTTGCACTTCAGAGAAGTATATCCCAAACAGGAGGAGTCCCAAGACTGAACCCTGGGGTACACCACTTGTCACTGGTTTGGAGTCGGATCTGGAGTCTGCAGCTCTTACCATGTGGATTCTGTCCATGAGCCAGTTGGCCACCCATCTCATGACGTAAGGGTTTATGTTAAGGTTGATGAGTTTATCTATGATTCCTGAATGAGGGGTAGTGTTGAAGGCTTTAGTGAGGTCCAGGTATGCTGTGTGGACTACCTTGCCCTCGTCTATGGCCTTATTATGGTAAACCATTTACTAAAATTTGTTTTCAGTAAATTCGTAAAGTGAATTATAGCAACCTTGCCTTCTCAAACAATATCACCAACTTTGCTTTTGCCATGCTCCAGAAGACAAGTACCACTAATGGCAATGAAAACTAAACAATCGTTAGCGTTCCTGCATGTAAATTATATGGGTGATATATATTATAAATGTATGGGTGATTATTATATTATTAAATGAAGGACAAACAGTTTCAATTTTATTCCTAGACTTAGCAAAGGCATTTAACATAGTGTCCCATTCAAAACATATCCAAATGCAGCTTTAGTATATGCGAAAATGCATCAGTATGGTTCAGCGGTTATCTGAACAGAAGAACTCAATGTATAAAATAGAGTGATGCATTTTTTTGCATACCTATCTGTAACTACCAGATTCTGCAAGGTTCCATACGTGACCCATTTCTTTTGAACATCTTTATTAATAACCCGCACTTGGATACTGCCCAATCAATAGTTGTCAAATATGCAGATGACTCCACAATCATATATGTCCATGAAAAGTAATTCAGCCTTTCCCACCTATTCTTAAATAAAAAAAAAAAATCATGTTACTCACCCCAAGTCACTGGCTGATCTTGGAGAAAGTGTTGATATCAATCCCTCACAGAATATGCAGATTGAATTAGCTATGACCACTAAGTTCCTCGGGGTTACAATTGATGTGCTTCTAAAATTTGATACTCATATCCAGAACCACATTAAGAAAACTCATCAAACGCTGGGTGTGCTTTATCATGCCAGATGATGCCAGATGATACCTTTACCTAAAAACATACCTAGCCATTCATTCTGCATTCCTGCAAACAAACCTTCTTTATGCATCCGCAATATTAATTAATATTAACAGTGCCCTACTAAGTAAGTTAAACAGTGCTATATTAAAATTGCCAAATTTACTACCAATCGGACCAACAGTATTCACCTATATCCTTTTAAAAGCTCCACTAGATGGAGAATCTAAATCTCTTAAAATTTAGTTAACTAAAATGTCCAACAAAATCCTATTTCAAGCAGAAAAATTCCATGCCTTAGCTCCCCTACTTAGATGTTACCCCCATAGACCATTGCAATTGAAGACCAGGCATCTAGTATGCACATAAAAATCACACAATGTGCATGGGTTTGCTCTTTATTTCTGATATGTTGATAAACTATGGAGCTTTCTCCCAGACATCTTAAGACAAATTAACAGTTGAACAAATGAAACCACGTAGTAACAACTTCACCAAAGAATTACAAAAAAAACACACAGTGGAAATCGCGAATAACGCTGAGTAGTCCCAAGTAGTATAAAAACGGATTTAATATAACAATTGATATTGGTTCTGAAGAAGTCTAGCATATAGATGAAAGCGCTTAACCTTTATCAATTGTTATATTAAATCCGTTTTTATACTACTTGGGACTACTCAGCGTTATTTGCGATTTCCACTGTGGTTTTTTTGTAATTCTTTGGACAAATTAACAGTTCCCAGCAATTCAAGAAAAAAAGTAAAAGCTTATCTGTTGAACAATAACCTCTGTCTCTGCAACTCTTCCAATGGTTGACCCATTCACATGAAAGGTTTGAAATATAATGTTATAAATACTGCTGTTGTTATATTCCCACACAGGCACTTTATTAGTATGATTATGTATATTGTCATTTTTCTTGTGTGGTTATTAATGCCATCATTATGAAGTCATATTTTAAAGATATTTGCTGAGACATTGAAAAAAACGTTTTTCTGATTTCTAAGATGCTATGCTGTCTATTTTAAAATATATTCCCATGTTTGCAGAGTACATTTTATGATATACATGAATGTATTGTTTTCTATTAGGGAACATGTAAATGTGATGCTTTTCTTCATGGGCCCCCATTGAAAGGGATTTTGCAACACCCATGCAGACTGTCCTGGTAAATGTAAAGAAATAAATTATTCATGAGGCTCATTTTGCTCATTGTGGTCTTTAAAAATCCAAAGACAGTTTTAAAGCTAAAGGTTCTTGTGAAATCAATTGACTTTTAGTATTAACAAAGTAAGTTGTGTTGATGCATGGCTCCATGAATGAAGGCGATGTCTGCCTTATGAACATAATGATTAAGTCATTTATTTATTCACTTACTTGTCTTTGTTAACTGGGCTAAAGCATGATCTCTCTGGCCTATTCTCAGTGTCTGTGTTTACAGAGTGAGTAATTAGACACGTGTGTTTGCAGAGAGTAAGTAGACATGTAAGTCACCTGCATGCTACACTTATAGAATATTAAAACTGGAGGCATAGCAGCCATGTAAGTTAATGCTATAAAAAACAATTGTTTATATTAATGAAGCATATTAAGGAGAGATGAGCTGTAGATAGTAGGGAGTTGAGCTATATACGCTAGAAATTATGGGATGTGGAAAAAAAAAAGGTGCAAGGAAGAGAGAAAGGAGAGGTGAAGTTGAGCTTGTTTAGTGAGATGAAACGGATGAGACACATTTTAGTTAATGCAGTATAGCATTATGATTTGTGATTACAAATTATAAGGCTTCTGTTTAAGAAGCATTTATATTATGTATCTTTAAGAAACTGTTTAAATTGTTGTTTGAATTTCTGTCAGGAGTCAATGGACCTTATTTTAGTGATAAGGGAGTCACAAACATGGGGTGCTAGCATTGAAAAGGAATAGTCTGGGCAGCAGAGTTTATTTCATGGAGTTTGTGATAGAAGGAATGAGAAATCTCACATCGTATAAGGAAGCGCTCTTGGTTAATCTTTAAGCAAAGAAGGGGAAGGAGTTGAGACTGGCTCATTTCACAATACACACATGTAAATACGCACTGCAGAGCACTACCAACCTGCAGTACCAGTCTGAGATGGATACATCAGAGTGCTGCCCTGCAGTATCCCGGCTCATCCTGTTCTTATTTTTCTACTAGGAATAGTATAAGTCCAATGTGGTTACTAGCTCCATACATCTATGCACTTTGGGCACTGATCTGAATGGATATTGTGTAGTAGGGCATCTATAAATCACTGTACTTGACAAGATCATTCAGAGTGTGCAGGGGCCTAGTTTACTGACTGCTATATTTGCATGTGGCCCTGTACAACTGAGAAGTGAATGAATTGCTCAGTTGCAAATAGCACAGCTTTGTGAAGTATGAAGGGGGGATCATGAATCCTTGCTCTTGTGTTTATTGCTACAGAAGCAAAAGGAAGAGTTGCACTTAGTTTTTATGAAATTGCACTAAAATTTCTTTTGTTTAGTTTCTGTGTAGCTATATTACTATGCCATATTTACTAGCAGTGGCACAAAAGGTAGTACATTCACCTTTGGTGCAGAAGGCTGTGATTTCTATTCTTACACAAGGTAGATTGATTGCTGATACTGTGATGTAGCACATGGGGGTTTTGCTTTCCTGACTATTTCTTCCTTCAGATGAATATTAAACTGAGGTCCCATCTTCTTGAGTTGATGGTACCTGCAGTGAATGTAAAAGATCCCATGGCACCTACTGAAAAGAACAGCAGAAGTTTCCCAGTGTCCTGCCCAAATTTCCCCACTAGTGTAAATACTACCTCAGGTCTTCCCTGAAAAAAGGCCACCAGCTGCAAGGTCAACAAAGGAAAAATCAAATAAATAAATTAATATTTATGAACCCTATGTATGACTGCTAAAATGTTGCTACCATTAAAGCTTGTCTTGTGGAGAAAAAGGTGTAAATATTACTCAGGTCTTCCCTGAAAAAAAGCCCACCAACCTAGTGGGACTAACAAAGTCAACAAAGGTAAAATCAAATAAATAAATTAATATTTATGAACCCACTGCATGTTAAAATGCTGCTACCTTTAAAGCCTAGCTCGTGGAGAAAAACAATCCTTAGATCGGTGTAGCAACCTCGTTATCAAATACAAAATAAGTACATAAATGAATCTTTGTGTGGGAGGAATTGGTTACAAAAGCTTAACTTCACCTAGAAACTGATAAAGTCCGTGATTCAAGCTACACCAGGTGAGTTACAGTTTGTGAGAGATGTGCTTAGAATGCACACTGCAGAGCTGGGAGGATGTCATTTTGGTGAAACAAAATGTTTCTCCAAAGCTCTGTTATTGTCAAAGTCTACTATTTGCAATGAAAGTAAGAGCTGATAAAGAGTGATTACTAAGTCAGTCCAGTGAACCATATTGGAAGACTTCACATATTGTTGCACTTGCAAAGTAGAGTAGTTTAATCCCTGTGTGGGCATGTGTGTGTGTGTGTGTGTGTGTGTGTGTGTGTGTGTGTGTGTGTGTGTGTGTGTGTGTGTGTGTGTGTGTGTGTGTGTGTGTGTGTGTTGGGGGGGGTTCAGGCTGATATTACAGAAATGCATCTGCTACCTAGAATGCAAGAGTTAATGGGCATGATGACTGTTGAACTTCTGCTGTTGAAAACAGATTTAGCATCTTTTCATTCTTAAGTACCATTGGATGATGATTCAAAGAAATACATCAGTGTCACTGAATAATCAGGTTTGTTTGTGTACAAAATTTGCAATTTGGTGTGAATTCTGTACCTTCCATTATCCAAAAAAACAATTGTGAACCTGCTGAAAGTTTTGAATTTATTATAGTACCTACATAATTTAATAGTCACTGTCTGAGGAGATGAAGAGGAGGCACTTCAGTAACATAAAGAAGACAGTGCAGCTAAGAACAACATTAGTGGGGAGTGAGAGTAAAAAAAATCAAAACGAGTTTGGCAACCACAGAATGAGCATATGGGGCATGTGATGAATAAAGAACAAACGTGTTATGCTGAAAAGATGAAAGAAATTAATAATGTATCCTCCCCATACACCCTCACACAAACACACACACACACACACACACACACACACACACACACACACACACTGATCTAGAAGAGATGCAAGCATTACTTGGTTTAGTAAACCGTTATGGGACGTTTGCATCTAAAAGTATGCTACTAGCTCCTTGTACACATTTCCAAATGAATAGAGTCAATGCAAATATAAACACCAAGGAACAGAATGCTTTTAAGAAATGTACAGCTGCTAATAACTGAAAATGTGCTGGCACATTACAACTAAAATCTGTCTACTGAAGTTGTGATTCTATATGTTATGCCTTCAAGTGAAGAAAAAAGTGCTGCTTACACATCTAGAACTCTTTGCAGCAGAAATAAAATGTTAACAGACTGAAGTCCACCCTTAATTAGTTAATCAACTAAAGCATGGTCTGTCATTGCATCATCCTGTCCTTTCTTCCCATGCTAGATATGATAGGAAATGTATGATTATGTGTTATTAACGCATAACCGTTTCATTAAAATTATATTTCCTAGATCTGAAGCCTTATTCCATCATGAATTTGTGGCTGTAACTCATACATTGTTAAAAAAAATCTCTCTTTTTTTTTTTTTTTTTTGGAAGTAAAAGATGCAATACCCCACTATGGCATTGTAAATAAACTCATGGATGTAGGTATAACCCTTTAACCCCTAAGTTATGTGCTGGACATCCAGCCAGCTCTCAGAACCCATTCCTCAAACAAGATGGTCACAAATGGTTCTCTCAGTTCTTTGAGCTGGGTCTGCTTTTTTTGTCATCTAAAACTTTGAAGTCAAGGCCAATATCAAGGATCTCCAGCTGACCACATTTGCAAAGAATTGCAAATTAGGAGCAATCATGGAATCCCCCCAAGGTGCTACAGGAAAGACTAACACAGTGAGATTATGGATGCCAAAGTCACTGCTTAAAACTCATTGCCAAGAAATGCATAGTATTAGCCTTTGGGAAGTAAGTCACCAGAGGACATTTCCTTATTGATAGCACACCCCTAAGATTAGAACCAATAGTTAGGGATTTGGTTACATATGTAGATAGTAGTCTGGCTTTTGACTGGCATGTGCCTATTGTAGTAAGAAATCATTCAGTGTTGCTCAACTTATAAGCAAGGGCATGGTATTTAGGTCCAAAAAAGTCCTTGTTCCACTGTGTTCAGCTCTCATCAGGTCCATCATAGAGTACAGCACCCTCTTCAGTATGTACCTGAGCAGGCACATACAACCACTGGAACACACACACAGTTTCCTCACAAAAAGAATACAGGACATAAACAGCACGTTCTATGCAAATAATCTCAAAGCCATAAAAGCCCTATCTCTATACTCTGTTTCCTACAAACTGTTAAGGAGTGAAATATGACTGGCATACAAGACATCCATGAATCAAACTCTGATGGACCTTTTCCATATCTACAGAATGAATAGTATCAGAATCTAAGGATTTAAACTTTGCTTGAGACATAAATAGGACATGTTGGAGGAGCAGGAATATGTCTCAGAGAATTCCCCTTCCCCATCCTTGTGAAGCAGAGGTCTTTCCTAACCCTATTCAAGATAGACCTGGACCAGTGGATTTGAATTAGAACTGCTTCCCAGGTCTAGCACCTATGTCTCTAATGGAAAGAGGCAGCCTGTAAATCTTGCCGTAGCTTACATATATCCCTTAAAATAGCCTCTAAGGCACATAAACTTGTGGGATACATTTTAGATGCATTACTAGGCTTATAAAAGCCACAGTGCTCATTAGCATAGTATACACCTATAAACCTACAAAACTATGAACATTGAGATAATAGTGGAAATCAAAACCAGTTATATATAGTGTGAATGAGATGACCTGGTAGGATATCTGTAGAATAACAAAAAGTGACTTCAAAGAGTCAAACAAGAAGAATAATATTAAAATTTAACTCAAACTACTTACCAAAGTGCTGACAGAATCCTATTTATTAAAGTATAGCATGCATGTTCAAAAAAGAAGAGAAGATAATAGAACAGAACAAAAGAAAAAAAAGAGTAAGAACATGTAATGGGAGATAAAAGAGACGTCGACCACTATACCATTTACCTTGGGCTTTTGTATAGTAACCTAGCCCATCTGCAGTGAGTGCAGAATTTAGCAGTAAGGCTGCCTACTAAGGCATCTCTGTCTTGTCATATTATTTCATTATTGCAAGATCTGGACTGGTAGCTAGTTACATTGTTGCAATTCCTGTACTGGATGCTGGTTACATTGTTGCAGGATCTATACTGGCTACTTATTACATTCTTGCAGGATCAACAATGGCTGCTGTTTACCTTATTGTAGGACCTGTACTGATTGTCGATTACATTGTTGCAGGTTCCTGCTACTGGTTATATTGTTACAGGATCTATACATTTTTGCAAGATCTGCACTGACTGCTGATTAGATTGTTGCAGTATGTGCAGTATTTACTGATTGCATTGTTGTAGTATGTACATAGGCTGATGCTTACATTGTTGTGGCTCTGTACTGGCTCCTGATTACATTATTGTATGATCTGCACTGGCTGCAAGTTCTATGTTGGCCAGTTATTACATTGCTGCAGGATCTGCACTGATTTGTCGATTACATTGTTGCAGGATTGGCACTGCATGCTGATTGCATTGTTGTAGGATCTGCACTGCATGCTGATTACATTGTTGCAAGTTCTGTACTGGCTGTTGATTGCAGTGTTGCAGAATCTGCACTAACTGTTAATTACATTATTGCAGGATTTGCACTGTCTGTTTTTAACATTCTGAAGCTTAACAATCAGGCCCCAGATGATCTGAATCCTCATTTATCTAAAAGAGCTTATGGTTCCCTACTTCTAAGGTATTCTCTTAATCTCGTCATCTGAATTGTCTGAGGCTCAGACTGGAAGCATCTAGCAGCTGGGGGGGGGGGGGGGTGACATAATAGTTAAGGTGTTTGCCTTACATACAAAAGATACAGGGTTTGATTCGCAGCTTTGAGAGTCGGGGGTCAATGTAATGATTAAGATGATCACCTTACAGACAAGAGGTACAGAATATGATTCTCACTAAGGGAAACTGGCTAAGTTTAAAAGTTCCATGTGGAATCAAACTGGATGGTGGTACAGACAAATTCTAAGGTAGGATTTCCAGCCCTCCCCCACATAACATCTAGAAACTTCCTAACTAACATACCCCTTCCTAATAAATGCCCACGATACATAAAAGGACACAACTGGGTTGGATTGCACAGCTAGGCTTATAAAGACTCTGGTGGCCATTAGTCTAATATATACCTATATACCTATAAACCTATGAGTATCTTTGAGATACAACTAGTGGTGACCCCAGCTGAATCACAGGTGTGATTTTTGAACATATGGATCCAATCTCATCTTCTGTTTAAGGAACAGGTACATGTATCACTTAGATAAGACACAATAATCAACTGAAGGCCAAATTTAATAGGAGCACTCACCAACCAGAGGAGGTGAGTCCAGGTATAGAAAAAATGGACTGTTACTCTGACCCCTTACAGAATGATGTAAGTGACCTTTCACAAAGCCCCTCATGCCAAGTCATATATGAAGTTTCAGGTCACTTGAATTAGCACTAAAGATGAAACATTTGCAGAGGTTTAGTAAGCCACACTGGTATTTGAAATTTTGATGTGATGTTTTTAGCTTGTATAACTTAATCTAATCAAGAAACATAATAAATGTCATTTTACCCTGATTTAATGTAGTTATGATTTTGAAAATAAGAAAAGCAATGGTAGCGATCTTGCTGTTAAAACAACTGACAGCACTGAGTTTCTGTAGAAGTAAGCCAGGCAGAGACAGCAACATAAAATGCACCTGCACCTGAGTGTGGTATTTAGTTAATAAATGCACCTAGTGTATAGGTCAACTCCTTTTATGTCCCATCTCAATAGGGTGTACTCAAAAATTATGAGGACTATAACACATTCAAACCAACTTGATCATGTATGTTTTTGCTAACCTAAGTAAGGTACAAGGATGGTGCAGTGGTGTAGTGGTTAGTGTTGTTGCCTTATAGCAAGAGGTTTGTTGGTTCTATTCTTGGCTAGGGTGCCTTCTGTATGGAGTCTACATGTCCTCCCTGTGATTGTGTGGGATTCCTCTGGGTGCTCTTGTTTCCTACCACATTCCAAAAACATGCAGTAGGTGGACTGGACACTCTTAAATGGCCTAGGTGTGAGTGTGTGGTTCACCCTTGGGAGAGGGTTGGGCCTTGGGCTAGCACCCTGATCCTGTAAAACATGCACCTGTTATGGAAACAATGAGTGCTGAAGGGTTCTTGTTGCCTGATGTGCTTAATGCATGGGAGTGGATCCATGTAAAAGGAATTTCTAAATCCTTTTTTTTCAGGAAATGCCTTTTAACAGCTTTTAAGCATATTTTACTCTACTGGAATGTGAATTGTATGTATTTCTGCCTTTTTAAAGTGCTTATGCTATTTCTGTGGCAAACAGTGTATTTACTTGAAAGATACATACAACATTCAGGCTTCATAACAATTTAAGTACTTTTACATTATAGCAGGGGGAGTAGTACACAGTCCCCAGCACACTTCTGTGAAGCATTGAATTCTATGACCAAAATCCTCGAGACTAAAATTAGTGAAAACACAGTAACCTGAAAATCTGGCCTGTAGAATACATTGTGTATAACAATGTATATGCAAGAGGAAAACCACCCTATACCCCCTTATATCTCTAATACTACATTATTCTTAGTCCAAGTTCAAGGCTAGCTTTTCTTGTGGATCATTCTAAGCCTAACCAATTTCTCTTTTTGTGCTCAAAATAACCTGTCTTATTTGGGTCTATATTAGATTATCGAACGGTTAAAAGTTCAAGCACCATATGGTCGACACCATATGTTTGAACTCTTAAAAGTTCGAAAAAAAAAAAAACAGAAAAAATCTACCTGAAGCACTCACCACACCCCCCACTCTTTAAATATACCAACTCCCAAGATCGCACTACAGTGCAGACAATGGAAAACTTACATTTCTGCACTGTACGGAGATCTCCGTTGAAACTTTCGAACCTTTACATGTTCTATCATATGGTGTCAACCATATGACGTTCGAACATATAAATGTTCGGCAACGTAATATAGACCCTTCTGTTTGGTTATAGGTTGGCCTTAACCATCCCATGGCCAATAATTACATATTATCCCTAATAAGAATAACTGGGATCATACCATAGATAATGTGAGGGGGACCCATGCATGGGATAAAGAATATAGGAGCTACCTCTGTCCATTAGTAGTACAGGGGACAGTCTTTGGGTAAATTTTCTGTTTCTCACCCATAGATCCAAATTACTTTTGAAAATGGACAAGGATGAACTTTGTTTTATGTGGATGGCAGTCTGTTCCAGAGCAGCAGTATCCATCCAAACCACTCTGTCGATGTCTTATATACCAGACACAGGTCACCACTTAGCAGTCTGTAGGATACAGAGTATTGTGACAAGGTTTTGATTCATCTTTTTAGTGC
Source organism: Protopterus annectens (assembly GCF_019279795.1). NCBI lineage: Eukaryota > Metazoa > Chordata > Ceratodontiformes > Protopteridae > Protopterus > Protopterus annectens. The sequence goes on from NC_056745.1 coordinate 492,796,440, forward strand.
AGTTGGATTCTAGAAAAACGGGTATTACATCACTCTCTGAAATTATATAACCTTGGAGTGTAAATGTTTTCAAAAAATATTAAACTTTTCAATGCTATAAAAAGGGATGGATAAGGAGTTTAACAAATGTATTTGATTACTGGGAAAGTCCAACTTGGAACGAAGCCAATTTAAAGCAGAGGCCCAAGGAGAAACACTTCAGACATGTCTTTGTAACACAGGAGGAAACCAGAGTACCCAGAAAAAACCCACACAAATGCAGGGAGGACATGCAGACTCCGCACAGAAGACATTCTAGCCAAGAATCGAACTGGAGAATGCTACCACTGCACCACTGCACCATCCACATGAACAGAAAGGAACAAGGAATACCAATAAGGCAAATAGATACTTTTAATTAAATGTTCAGTGGTGCAGTGGAAAGTGCTGCCACCTCACAACAAGAGGATCCTGGTTTGATTCTCAGCTGGGGTGCCCTCTATGCAGAGTCTGTATGTTTTTTCCTGTGTTCACCTGGGTTTGCTCTGGGTGCTCCAGTTTCCTCCCACATTCCAAAGATATTCTGTAGGTGGATTGGACACAGGTGTGAGCGTACATGCAAATGTGTGGTGTGGAAGAACTACAGTGCAGGTCTAACCACCTGGTGATATAGACTTTGGCTTTAGATAATTATCACTGTTGAAATGACACCCTGATCCCATGTACAAAATGGAAAAAGGAGTAGCTAGTTAAGTTCAGTATTAAACATCTGCATTTTTGAAGTAATGTTTCATTTATTCAGTATGTCTCACATTAATAAATCTGATTTTCTTAATAATAATCGCACAAACATTAGTTGCAGATATAGATTTCTTTTCTGTGCTGATATACTTGCTAGCCACCGATAATAATACGTAAAAAGTGGAAACTGATCTAAAACATTGCAGTACAAGGCCATTAAAAAAGTAGCAGTTACTTTGTAATTTATAAATTGCTTGACAGTGAAGTTTAAAAATATCTCTCTACTTGTAATTAAAACTTTTTAAGTGAACTGCATTCAAGGAACATGTGAGCCTAAGCATCTTTTATTTGATTGGGATTCATTGCTAGGTTTTGGGATGCATGGCTAGGTTTAAAAAGGCCCTTGTGGTTGTTAGCAGTCAACACCTATGAACCTATGAACAGCAGCAATTTCAGCACTCTTAATCATTGCGTACGTTCTGTTTAGTGTAAAAACAATGGAATACATTCAGATAGACTGTCAAGTGCTGTATATGAGGTATATACCTCACAGTAACCATTTCTGATTCAGAGACAGCCCTACCATAGTGCTACAGTAGGAAGATATGCTGCACTGTGGTGGCCTGTCTCTATGCCATGCTATGTAGCAAGTGAGGAAAGGTATACATTAATGAGCAGTTTGCCTTCCACTCAGAACTGCCATGGTAAGGCATTTATGCAGCTGAGCAAGTTGAAGAATCACTCAGCTGCACAGCCACTCCTGGCTGCTCATGGTAATTAACATGGCCAAAAGGCTGTGTTCATCCATCATGGTAGAGGGAAGTGCTCCATAGTTAGGTTTCAGGCACAGCTAGGTTGTGTCTGCTTTAATGTGTATAAATTGCTGCATTTGTAATTGCAGCAAAAGTGGGTTAGTGGGAGTAGGTTAGATGGGTGCGTGTGTGTGTGTGTGTGTGTGTGTGTGTGTGTGTGTGTGTGTGTGTGTGTGTGTGTGTGCGTGTGTGTGTGCATGTGTGTATAAGTGAATGAATGTGTGTATCTGTAAGTCTGATTGGGTTGGGAGTGGGCTTTATGTGTGTGTGTGTGTGTGTGTGTGTGTGTGTGTGTGTGTGTGTGTGTGTGTGTGTGTGTGTACGTGTGTGTGTGTTTATGGGTGGGAGAACTGGGATGGCTGTCATACATCTGCACACTGCTAGACTAAAGAGCAACATTGGGTTGGAGGAACACTGGCCAGTAGAGATTACTTTTAATATATGGACTGGGAGATACGATAGACACCAAGGATTTCTAAAACTATGTGGGTCAGTAGGAAATATCAGACACTAGGGATAATTTCTCATGCAATAGCAGCACCTAGAAATAACAATGATAAGGAAAGTACTAGACACTAGGGATACTGTTCTCTGGATACGTGTATTGTTCAAAAATGGGAATCACCTAGTGTAGCTTTAAGTGACTCCCTCCCCTGAATGTAAAAAGGTCTGTCTTTATCGAAAGTGGGGACTGGTCACATTAATCATATATATGAGCCTCTTATAAGCAGGAATTGTAAACCTGTCTTGCTATGCAAGAGAGTATTAGCCTTTTATATTGTTTGTAAGGACTGTACACAGACTGTAATATTACATGTGATAGACTAGAAAAAGTTCTGTAATAAAGCTTTCATACTTGGCTCCAAGGAGTAGGAGCCCCACTGATGCCGACACAGCCTCTTGTTTTGCATGTGTTACAAAACAGGCTAATAAAGCCTGGTGATAGCCTCTTAAAAGCAGGTATTTTCAATGATCAAAGTGTAAACCACTCTATTAGATGGACCTGATGAAGCTCAGGGGAAAGTGTTTTCTTAAATATAGTTCTACAGTTGTAGCTCATAGTGTGTTGTCATGTTTTGTTTGTTAGAAGTAAAAAATAAAAATAAAACCTTTCAACTAACAATGAGGTTCCACAGGCTGCTGAGATGGTAAACACTCATGAGTCTTTCCGGAATATTCAAATGATGGACTAACCTCTAAGCTTTGGGATTGGCTCCTTGTTTTTCCATCTCCCAGATTTTCTTCCAATCAGATGCCAAGGACCCTCCCACCATTGTCTGTAACTGTTGAATATAATGTATTAGAACAAGAACACTCATCCATTTATCTGCTTAACTATATAACTTACTGGAAACTTCAACAAGGTATCTTTATTCCTCCCAGAGGGAGGGTATGAGAGAGAATCTCATAGATCTGCTAGCTAAAGTGATTTTATCTGGACTAATCCTTTACACACTGGAACAACAGGGGAGTGCTTATAAGTGGCATTGCCATGCTTCCACTTAATTCTATATATGGGGCATGCCCACTGTGGCCAGGTCACATAGTGGATAGACTGATGAAAGATGCTTCATCTAACCTGTGTAGAAGAGGAATTACAGTTTCAGGAAGCCACAGTAACAGTGGAAGTCCACAAACTTTAGTGGTTCATTGTCATCATCTTTCAACATTGATGCTACGTCTTCAAAGGCAATTACCACCCTGCCCAACAGAATGCATGCTAGGGCCAGTGTCACCCAGTCATGAAGAGAAAACACTACTTCATTCCTATAGTGTGCTCTCAAGTTGCACCTTTGCAGGTAGTGCCAGATGATCCTCCTCCCAGCATGTATGTCTGTCCTTTGGAAATTCATGGCCATGTAAGTGAGTGTAAGGTCTCTTCAAAATGTTGCTCCACATCCTTCATAAGGAGCCACATTATGAAATGCATCACATCTGAGCATCTGAACATCAGGCAGTTGACTAATGGTACAACCTGGCTATTAAATGCATCCTAATGCTTCTATGAATCATGTGGAGCCAACATCTTGGCACAGGTGGGGAACATCCAGTTTGTGAGCAGCATGATGCTCCTTCAAAAGCCAACCTAGTTCTGGTCAGTACTGAGAATCAGGATGGCAATGTCCTCATTCAAGGTCCATCACAATATGAACAGTCTTGTGTAAAAGGGGTACCTCTCCACAGTAACCTCCAGCAGTGTAGGTAGTACTCTGCCATGCCTGTGTTATGGCCTTCCACTGTTTGTCATGATATGACATATTCTGTATTGCATTCTTGTCATCCTTCTCCAGCACATCTTGTCTTGTAGCATTTACCTTTGCCTGTGTGTGTGGAAGTCACTGCTTTATCTTTATTTCCTTGCCTTAGTACTGTCACTGCAGCTTCAATCATTTCTGATTTGTGTCCTATTTTTTTTTCTTTATACACACTCAGTAAATTCTGTTTTCAGTTGTCATTTAAATTGTACTATTAGCCAACTGTACAGGATACACACCTTTATTCTGCAACCAACTTGCCAAGGCAGATAGTGCACAAAGTCCCTACCAGACATGAAAGCTTGTGTTTTTGGGCATTCACTGTCTATGGTAGCACTGTATGGTCACATTTCCAGGCCTCTGATCCCTTCTATTTATAGTCACTAGGTGATGACTGCACCTACTGCAGATGTTCTGTACATAGGGAGGTAAGGGAATACTAGCAAGTGCATATTTGCTGGCCTAACACTCCCTGTCATTAGCACAGTCAAGTCATAGCATGCCTCACTGGCATCATGTCTCACTGCAGTATTTCTCACATCTCACTGTCTTTATGTCTCACTGACTGTGTGAGTGTATCTCACAGATAGCATGCCTCATTGTCATCATGTCTGACTGTGTGAGTGTATCTCACTGGTAACATGTTTCACTATCATCACGTCTCACTGACTGTGTGAGTGTTCTTCACTGACATCTTGTCTCACTGTCATCATGTCTTATTGACTGTGTGAGTGCATCTCACTGAGTGTGTGACTAAGTCTCACTGTTCTTATGTCTCACTGACTGAGTGCATCTCTCTGGTAGCATGTCTCACTGTCATCATGTCTCTCATCTTACTATCATCATGTTTAACTGACTGTGAGTGTGTCTCACTGGTATCATGCCTCACTGTCATCACGTCTCTCATCTCACTACCATTATGTCTCACTGACTGTGTGAGTGTATCTCACTGGTAGCATGTCTCACTGTCATCATGTCTGACTGTGTGAGTGTATCTCACTGGTAGCATGTCTCACTATCATCATGTCTTACTGACTGTGTGAGTGTGCCTCATTGACATCTTGTCACTGTCATCATATCTCACATCTCACTGTCATATCTCATTGACTGTGTAAGTGTATCTCACTGACTGTGTGACTAATTCTCTCTGGCAGCATGTCTCATTGGCTGTGTGAGTGTGTCTCACTGGAATCATGTCTCACTGTTATCATGTCATTGACTGTGTGAGTGTATCTCATTGGTAGCATGTCTCACTGTCATCATGTCTCTCATCTCACAAACATCATGTTTCACTGGCTGAGTGAGTGTGTCTCACTGGTATCATGTCTCTCATCTCACTATCATCATGTCTCACTGATTGTGTGAGTGTATCTCACTGGTAGCATGTCTCACTATCATCATGTCTCTCATCTCACTATCATCATGTCTCACTGATTATGTGAGTGTAGCTCACTGGTAGCATGTCTCACTGGCATCATATCTCACTGTTGTCTCTCATCTCACTGTCATCATGTTTGTGTGAGTGTATCATACTGGTAGCATGTCTCACTGGCATCATATCTCACTGTCGTCTCTCATCTCACTGTCATCATGTTTGACTGTGTGAGTGTATCATACTGGTAGCATGTCTCACTGGCATCATATCTCACTGCCGTCTCTCATCTCACTGTCATCATGTCTGACTGTGTGAGTGTATCATACTGGTAGCATATGTCACTGTCATCATGCCTCACTGGCTGTGTGAGTGTATCATACTGGTAGCATGTCTCACTGGCATCATATCTCACTGTCGTCTCTCATCTCACTGTCATCATGTTTGACTGTGTGAGTGTATCATACCGGTAGCATATCTCGCTGTCATCATGTTTGACTGTGTGAGTGTATCATACTGGTAGCATGTCTCACTGGCATCATATCTCACTGTTGTCTCTCATCTCACTGTCATCATGTTTGACTGTGAGTGTATCATACTGGTAGCATGTCTCACTGGCATCATATCTCACTGTTGTCTCTCATCTCACTGTCATCATGTTTGACTGTGTGAGTGTATCTCACTGGTAGCATGTCTCACTGTCATCATGTTTGACTGTGTGAGTGTATCATACTGGTAGCATGTCTCACTGGCATCATATCTCACTGTCGTCTCTCATCTCACTGTCATCATGTTTGACTGTGTGAGTGTATCATACTGGTAGCATATGTCACTGTCATCATGCCTCACTGGCTGTGTGACTGTATCTCACTAGTAGTATGTCACACAGTTATGTCTCACATGCATTTTATATACCCATTCGCCAAGTTGTACAACTATAACAAAGTAAAATAATACAAACAAGTCAATCACAATTTTATATACCCTATATTTTAAATAATGATTATATAAAGAAGTTCCTTGATATGTTATATACTTATATAGTATATTTTTCTCCTAGACTTTTACATCAAACTAACAATAATATTTAATCAAAATATTTACTTTTTCTGTCTGCCTTTAAAGAAAGTGTAAAGAATCTTGAATTATATGTACCCAAAATAAAATAACTAAATAACTATTTATTTATAGTACAAGTGTATTCATTTTTTTAATATCACTTTATAGTGTTCTGAATTACTATTAAGGGTTAGGAATAAAACAAACTATTCCTTTTAATCACAAATAATTTTTATAAGTATATCTCACTGATAAATAAGTTTTATAATCATAACCCTAACAATTTCATTCAAAATATTACATGCATAACATCTCTGAAGTACAATATTTGTATTTCAGCATTTGTACTACAACTATATATTAAAGTACTACTAAGTTTTTATGTTTTAATTCTTATCAACTGTGAATATCAGTAGCAATTTCTGAAGTGAGAATATATATGTCACAAGTATCTATTAATTTTCTTAAGTTATACATGTCCCACTGATACCTCTAGGCATCTAATATAGCCTGTTCATATTTGCATTAATGATTTCCAAACATAGCTACATTCAAGCTATTGAAAGATTTCATCTAAAAGGTTACATGGTGGTTAGCACAAATGCACTATATGGTCTGTCTTGTCCTGCTTCAGAAATATTACTTGTTTTTCATAAACTATTTATGTTGTCATAATTGTCATATTTTTTTCTAAATATTGCAATTATCAGATTTGACTGCTTAGTCCCATATGAAAATTCACAGATGGAGGAACAAAATACAGCTCACAGTATCTGTGAGGCATTAATGGTTACTGAGATATTGCAAGCTGTTTACAAAGCATTCCAAATTAATATTTACTAGGTTTATAATGACTTAAAAACACAGTTTAAGATCTAGAATACTATGAACACTACCGCTGTAAAGATGTGTTTATGTTAAGGAGTTTGCAGTTTATATTTTAGTAATCTTTGTGGATCCTGAGATATGAACATTTATTTGAAAAGTAAGGCCATAACTTGATTTTGTCAAAAAGTTCAGGATACAGTCATTAGAAGTTAAGAGTACAAACCTACAGAGTTCTACTGGATTGAATGAGTTAAGCATTAATCCTCATATGGATTCAAGTACTTAATATACAATAACTGAATTTTTAATTTAAATACACATTGAAGACTCATTTCTTAGAAGTTATAGTTCATACAAGTAAAGCACTTGCAGTAAACTCTGTACATATGCCCTTGGCCCAAATATATGTATTGTTCTACTCTTAGATGATGTAGTACTTAATATAGAAAAAAATAACATAATCACTTCTTGTTACTTACTTAGTTTTAACTCATCACCGTAAAACTCCCAGTCATGAGTGGACAGGTGATCCGCTGTGGTGAATCCTAATTGGGAAAAAGCCAAAAGAAGAAGAAAAAGATTACTTACTTAGTTTTCCATCTAAGAGCTACATCCAAGGCCATATTCCTTAATACACTAAGAGGATTTCACATTTTTAAAGAACTATAATCACTTGCTCTGAAATCAAGTATCCCTGCCTAGGCAACCATGGTGAGTATTGTGACGCCCCCTTCACTGGTCCAGTAATCAAGGAGCCTCAATACTCACCACTGGCAACAGTGGGGAACATACACACTGGGAAAACTACAAGTACATACACAGTAAAGTGCAATTTCCCTTAAGAGCACACAGAGATCACAGTCAGTCTGGGGTTGGTTTCTCCCTATTTCTCCAGATCCCCAATAATACTCCCCACTGGCCCAGCTATAGGGTTGAGATCTCAGCTGAGTTGCCAAGCCAAAAACTCCAGCACCCTCTCTGTCAAACCAGTGCTTCATGTCCCTGCCCAAATAGCTAACACACACAATCTTTGAGATTTGATTTTTATACAAACACACACACACCTGGGGAAGGCTGGCACAGGTTTACTAGCTATGCCCCTTTCTACCCAGACTTTACAGTAGTTCTGACTGCCACCAGCCAAATCTTATCAGCTGCTTTAAGGTCCATAACAAAGGGTGCCCAATCTTACTGTGTAATGTTACTATTAATCCAAATAGTAGTCTGACCAAGAGCAAGGCTATTTAGGAGTGGCCTGTACAGTACCACCAAATACATATGCAAGTACTCTAAGAACTTAAATATGTCTCACAGATATCAGCCACAAAGATAGGTTTAAATATATTTAATAATAAATAATAAAAGAACAAGACAATACTCAGTAAGTAATCAGTTACTTCAGAGTTCAAAATCACAGGAAATATTTAAAACAACATTGCAGGACAGTCTCAAATAAATAAAGAAAACATCTAAGCTATACTTTACTATATTCCTATCTGAATCTAAAAGAGTTACTACACCCTAAATACTTACTTACAGCAAGGCAAGGTGAGTGGATGTTTCCCAGCTGATGCTGTCAGGTCAAAGACAAATACAAAATGCCCAGTCTCTCTCTGAGAGAGAGTTCTTAAATTAATATCAAATATTACTGCTGGATTAGCTTGGATGACATCACTTTTTGTCACATGACTTCAGTTCACAAGCTAAACCCCCTATGTCAGAAACTAACAGAATTTTAGCATCTCTCTGTGAAAAATACATATCTCTCAAATGTTTGCAGATCCTGGAAGTCATAAAACAATAAAACACTTCTATGTCTTAAACCTAGCAATTACTTATCTTTCAATACAATACAAAAACTTCTAGCCCTAGACATTGTGTCTGCTACTGCACTGAAACTGAGGGATAACATCTCTTTTATTACATGGTTATGAAACAAATTCATTTCAACTATTTTCTCTGAACTTTTTTCAAGTTAAACTCCTGTGTTCCAATTTCCATTAAACATATAAATCTAAACAGTCACAACAGTGTAGGTATATTCCTGTGCTATTCCAATAGGTCATGCTGTGGTTACATTTTAGCTCAGTACTTTACAGACACATCTGTATAAATCATATCAATATTCTCAAATGACATAGAATTATTTACACAATTCCAGATAGCTGGGCTGGGAGTATTTCCCTTTGTCACAAGTATGTTGGATTCCTATGGGAAGAGAGTAAGGAGGGATGTAGTGGGGCCTCCATGGGACCAATAAACTGTCCCACTCCCTAATGCTATCTCTCATCACCAGTAAACCAGATAGGCTCATCATTCCACTGAAAAGGAATGAATGCCTACAAGGCTCAGACTCAGTTTGGGGGTACCTTACTAACACCTATTGAGGTATGACTGAGTGGATGAGGTACAGGTAGAGCAACAACTGTGTAGATCTCATGGACGAATATCAAAAATGAGAAGGAAAGAAAGAATGAAAGAAAACAAACAATGAAACTGTCATTGTTCACCTACTCATAACCATACATATTTATTTAATAAGAATATTGAAATTGTTTAAAATGAATTTACCTTTTGGCAATTATTATTAATTTTTACTTGCCTTTTATACATGTGTTTAGACATTCTATTTATTTCATTTAAAAGCAATCGGAGAAGTAAAAATAGAAGGCACATATTCATATGTGGCATGGCCTAGTAACTTCCATTATAGATACTACTGTTTCAAAAATCACTAGAGTTTTAATGTTTAAATATCTTGTACTGATACAGATCATATTTTGTTCTCAACATGTGATCAAATTTCTTCAAAAATATTACAAAAATACAGTTTTAAAAACTTTTTTTTACTTATAAATTCCTAAATATTTGATTTTGTACATTCTAAACAAATATATATAAACATATAATATATAAATATCATTTTTTTAGGGTGAGGACTATTCTGCCAGTCTTCATAATTCATACATCTTTTTGATCTCACAGCTTTTTTCTTTCCATCACCTTAGGACCTTACCATATTTTCATTCTGGAGAAAATAATTGTCTTATTCTACATAGTCAAAGACTTTCTTGCTAGGGGAAGTAAATGTGCTTTAATATTATTTTTGTCTTTAATTATTTCTCCAAGAGCTAGCACTCTTTTAGGAAAAATCATTATCATATCTAATAAAATTTCATGTCAAGTATGAAGAAACATGTTTCTAGGCAGTATTTATATTACCTTAAAAAGTTACAAAAATGGAATTGTAGCCTTTCACTACAAGATGTGAATTGTGGTGCTGAGATCTGTTCTCATGTTCTCATTTTATATTAAACTACAATCTCTGTGGAGTAGTAAAACAGGAACTATCCGTCATAACAAAACTTAGTTATATCCTAACCTATATCCTAACCCTCCTTGCCTTGTCAAACCTCAAGAATCTTAATGTTATGGTATTCATATAGGTTCCGGTTTTGTTTAATTAAAGATTAATAATAGTTCATTCTGGTATCCATGCCCACTGAATAATTTTTCATGTCTGAAAACTTTGCTTAGTGTTTTATCTTACTCAGTTGAACTCTTCTAGAGTCTTGCAAAAAATGACATTGCATGTGCCTTGAAAATGTCAAAACATATTCCAGTTATACCTGTACATTTTACAAATGCAACACAAATAAGCACTGTCACCATAGATAATTTTCCATAAGTTGTATGTAGGATGAAGTCCAGCAGATAATAGTACAGATGTTTACCATGTTTCCCTATACTTCAGCAATAAATACTACATATCCTTTAGTGAAGCACCTGCCACTGTCAGTCATATTCTAGCAATCTTTTCTTGCAGACCTTGGAAGAGTTCAAATGAGTTAATTATTAATCATAATAATTAAGCACCCTTTCAAATGCCCAAAGGTGGACGTTTCTTTATAGAAACATTATATTTTACAGGACAAACCATAGTTGCAAATATTGCAAGGGACTGAACTCACTTTTGTGCCAAAATAAAGACCCAGTATTGTACAGTTTGGACTGTTTCTCTTGTTTCATGTAACATTAAGATACAAACTAATTGTTTTATACAACTGTCAGACAAAATGTAGAACATATTTTTTTTCCTAAAATCTCAGGACGTGCTGTTTTTCATGATTTTTCAAATGACATGACTGCCCAAATAAGGACTGTCCTACCCAAAGAGGTATAAATGACAATAGCTATCAGTCATTTAGCTGCACTAGAATGCAATCCCTTTAGCAGCTTTTCCCTATCTTAAAATGAATGAAATTGCTATAAGAAAGGTTACGTCAAGTTTTTTACACTGAAGAAAATGTTAATTGTAGAAAAAAAAAAATGGAAATTTTGTGGCAGAGAAGCCCCTTGTGTTCCCATATGAGGGGAATTTATCCCTACACCTCTTAATTAACTAAAATTCGTGGCTGCACAGTAGTGGGGAAAGGTGGAGCACTTTACTAATTCCACACGGCAGTCTCAGACAAACAGTGAGACCGCTAATGCTAATGAAAGTCGGTCATTTTTTGACTTACATCAACAGAAAAAATGCAATCAAAGGATGAAAATAAAACATACTTTTACCAAATCTAGGACTGTCCGTGCCTTTCCATATGTGGATATTCTAGGAAACAGGGCTGCAACTCAAAACACAAAAAGTATTCATGTGCTATAACTTATGAAAGACTCACTCTCTCCCATTTCAACATAAAATGTATTTTCTAAGTGGTTTACTATTTTTATAATTTATTTGTTAGGCACTCTTGAATATCTGCAGCCTTTTTTTCTGTTTACATTGGTTAGCATACTGTATTTTTTCATTAAGTCTGCTTTCATTTTTAACCTACCCTGAGCTTGACTCACTTCAGAAGAAATTGGTAGTGAGTATAATTTTCAGGCAGAGACTCTTTAACAAATGTCTGCACTGATGGCATGCTTTAATTCTGTATGGCCAGATTGGTATACAGCATAGCACAGGAAAGCAATAAGAATTTTCCTTCAGTGTAGTAATGCATGACTGACCTGCATCACTGAACTAGCTGTGTGCTTGTTTATGTGGATGATTACAGAGCAGAATCAGTGCAGCTCAAGGTCAATGAACAGAGAGCTGTTCAGGTCTTACCTCGGCAAGGGAAATGACTGGGCATCATTATTAAGTGATTTTCCAGTGTACGGGAAACTGTGTTCAGACAATGTCGACAAAAGTCAACTTATATTGCTTCACGTTTGAGTAGATAGATCTTAGTTCAAAACATGTGCATCTGCCTGTTTTTGGAATCCACATCTAGCTCATATCAGCACAAAAACAAACTGCATCACTTCTGGCAGCAGTCTGGGAAACAATAGGCCAAACTCCTGATTTTCCTTATATGTGTGTGTGTGTGTGTGTGTGTGTGTGTGTGTGTGTGTGTGTGTGTGTGTGTGTGTGTGTGTGTGTGTGTGTGTGTGTGTGTGTGTGTGTGTGTGTGTGTGTGTGTGTGTGTGTGTGTGTGTGTGTGTGTGTGTGTGTGTGTGTGTGTGTGTGTGTGTGTGTGTGTGTGTGTGTGTGTGTGTGTGTGTGTGTGTGATATATGGATTTATGGCATTAATTCAAATAAATAAATGTCAGACCCACATCACATCAAACCACGTAAGGATGAAAACAATAAACTAACAACCTTTACCAGGGAGAGAAGCCCCCAACCCCACCCCTGCATCTACGATACCCCTCTGCAACTTACTTCCACCCACTCCAAGATTGCACTATGACTGGAAAAGGTCAGACTCCCAATCCCCACAAATACTGGCAGCCATTCTAAATGATGGTTCAGTGTTATGAATTTTCAGCAAAACAATGTTTAATTTTCTGAATGTTTGACCAAAATAATAATGCCTGTCAATGTGTGTGTGTGTGTGTGTGTGTGTGTGTGTGTGTGTGTGTGTGTGTGTGTGTGTATATATATATATATATATATATATATATATATATATATATATATATATATATATATATATATATATACACCCACACACACATATATATATATATTTGTATACATATGTATATATGTGAGTATATCTTTGTGTGTGTGTGTGTGTGTGTGTGTGTGTGTGTGTGTGTGTGTGTGTGTGTGTGTGTGTGTGTGTGTGTGTGTGTGTGTGTGTGTGTGTGTCTAACACAGGTGTGCACCTGACTTGTTAACTTAGCCTGTCAAGCATTGCTTTTTTAATCAGGTAGACCTATTGAGCCTACTGAGTTCTCTAAGCAGATAATCTTTATGTATTAGTATGGCTTTCTTATATGATTAGTGCTATTGCACTGTGTTACTAGTAATACATCTTATCTGTAACTATTAAAAAACACCAAAGTCACAACTTAGAAGCAGTCCACATAATCCAATAATATGCTGCTGAGTATCACGGCTCACAAGAAACACGAATGAATATTTCAAATTGTTTATTTTAAAAACATAAAAAATCAAATCACAAAGGTTAAGCACGTTCATCTACCACATGTAGACTTCATCAGAACACTTTAGTGGTGATTCACAACATTTAAATAGTATAAATTATCCAATGGGAATAGAGAATCAATTCAAATCCTTGTACTACATATTCATGACCTAATGCATATTTATACTATTGCAACACAGCCTGTTCATGTATAAAACCAATTACTTTATATGTTCGTAAAATACTTAAATACATCAACTATCTCTATACCTCCTATCAAATCTACTATATGTAATTACAATATTATTTATGAAGTGAACTCACATATATGCAAACTTAACTTTATATTATGTACATATTCTTTACTATCAACACTCCTGTGTACTTCATTGAAAAAAGGTATGCTTACTCGGTGAATTTATGTCTATAGTACTATATTTTAATTATATTATGTTTGAAGGCGAGTACTATAATTAATCCAATGGGGTCACAATGGGTGCGGCATGTGCCCCGATGTATGCCAATTTAGTGTTCCTTGATTGGGAAAATGAGTATATATTTGGAAGTCAATATAATAATAACATACACTGTTACACAATATTTCTGGATGACATATTTGTTTTGTGGGATGGTACAAGGGATGAGGCTGCAGCCTTTGTAGAGTATTTGAATGGAATAAGATCTTTCCTAAGTTTTACATATAGTTGTAGTAACACAGGCATTGCATGCCTAGATCCTTATATATCCAATGGTACCAACGATTTTAAATCAAGGATATATAGGAAAAAAACCTTTAGTAATTCCTACCTGGAATACACTAGTGGTCATCCATCCAGTCAAAAAAGGAGCATCATAAAGGGTATTAGGGCCACAAGAATGACCTCAGAATATAGTGAGATGGTCAGAGAAATTCAATACATAGGAACCCTATTTGAGGAGAGGGTACTCTAAACCCATAATTAGGGATGTTAGTAGTTATGTCATAAAGGAATGGGGGAAAATATAGTCCATTGTTAGGAGCTGGCTTAGAGAAACCTATGGACAAGCTGGGTAAGGATGATGTGAAACAGTATAAAAGAGCTTGCATAGTAAAATACAACCCTTATGTCGAAGAAGTAAAAGAAATTATAAGTAATAATTGGAACATACTTAGAAGTGATGAAATGGTATCGAGGAAGATGTTCATCGTGCATACAGCTGCATTCATAACAGATGGGTTCTCCTGCCGTCAGGCGGGTCCTCGGTCGGCCGAATTCCAAAGTCTAGGTCCGGCGTCAGTTGTCGTCGCTTTCTTTCCTGACGTCAGTGCGACAGGGGTATATAAGACACAGCCGACTCCATTTTCTTCAGTCTTTTTTGCCGCGCGGTGCCCGAAGCAGAAGCAGTTCGCAAGTGCCGGTCGGCCAGCTCCTGAAATTACGAAAATTTGGAAACCGAAGTCTTCTTTAAAGCTAAGTACCCCGTTGGGGAAACTTTTCTTGCCTCAGACCGATGTCAGACAAAGTTAACAATTGTATTTCTTGTGGGAAGCAAATACCGCATAAGGATTTCCATTCCCTCTGTATACCTTGTTTAGGCCCAGACCATGACGTCTCAGGCTGCCGCTTTTGTGCTACTTTCAATAAACGCACTATTAAGCGTTGGGCGGAGTTCGCCCAGCACCTTTTTGGTAAAGCTTTTGATTATAAAATGTCGTCGGAGACTCCGACTACCGTTTTGTCCAAAAAACGCAAGGACAAAGACCGACACGCGAGGTCCGCGGTCTCCACCGACACCACGCCAAAACCGACTACACGTGGTCCAGTTCTCAGCGAGGCGCCTACGCAGCCCCTGACTACCGATGACACTTCTCTGGCAGTGTCTTCTGTAACCGAGACCGCAGGTGCCTCGGCCCATACCCTGACTACAGCTACCGAAGCCACTGTGAGTGTTGAGCCTCTTAATGTGGACAGGTCCACTTCCACCCATGGTGTCTTCAGACCCTCATCTTCCTTTTCCATAAAGGCCTTTACTAAGTCCAAACCAGCCATGCATCCCAAGAGGCCTGTTGCACAGGGCCCATCTCCAGGTCCCATGCCTAAAAAGCAGATGCTCAAAATGGCTGAGGATTTAATTACTCTTATCAGGGGTTCCCAACCCCCTCCGGACAAGAGAACCAGAGTGGAGGAAGATTCTCCCTCTTCTGACCAGGGCTCCATTATTTCAGAACTTTCTGATGAAGAGGAACACTCGTACTCCCCTTTTGAAGATTCTGATGCAGAGCAGTCCATTCCTTCTGTATCTCCCCCAGAGGATTTTTCTTTCCGGGAAACCTTGCATACCTTGAGGGAACACTTCCATTGGGAAGGCCAAGATTTTTCAGATTCCAAGAAAAGACTTAGGGAATTTCTTTTGCTACCTCAGCACAGACCTCTGGGGATTCCTCCTGTCTTGGACATACTTGATGATGTTTACTCGGAGGCTTGCCTTAATCCGGATTCCCTGCCTCCTGCCCCAGTCAAGCCTGATAGGTACTACAGAGTTCCTAACTCACACCAATTTCTTTACAAAAGCCATTATGCTGACCCTGAAACCATTTCTCAAGGCCCCAAGGGAATGAAGGCCTCTGCTGCTAAGAATTCATTACCTTCCGAAAGAGAGTCTAGATCCTTAGAAATGTGGGGAAAAAAGGTATATACCTCAGCCACCCTAGCCATCAGGGCCTTAAATTGTCAGTTCCATATGCTTAAATATCAGCAGTTTCTGTTATCACAATTAAGGAATAAAATGTCACAACCTGAACAACCAGATTTGAAGGAGTTACAGGATATGATGCATAGTGCAGAACAAGTGGGTAAACACACCTTACAATGTGGCTATGATGCTCTAGAGGCCTCAAGTAGAGCTGCTGTTACAGGATCAGTCATTCGTAGACATGCCTGGCTTAGGGAACAAACCTTGCCTGATCATGTTAAAGCTAAACTACTAGATGCTCCTTTACAAAAGGATGTGTTATTTGGTACTAATGCTGAGGAGATACTACGGAAAATGAAAGAAAAAGCTAAATCTATGCAAACAGTCAAAGCTTTTCTACAGGTACAACCACCACGTTTTAGCAGAAATTGGCCTTCAAAAAACTGGTCCTTTCCAGCCACGGACAAGCCCCAAAGAGGTAGATACAGGCGCACAAGGGGCAGAGGGCAATCTCAAGGATCATATAGAGGCAGACAATGGCAAACTCCAGCACCAAGAGGTGGTGAAGACAGTGCACAACAATACAGGAAACAAACCCAATGACTTTCCCCTTTGCATGCCAAGCAAGTCTCAGCTGGCAGCACCCTTGGGAGGAAAGCTGACATTATTTTCAAAAAATTGGCATATTATCACAACAGACAAATGGATCCTGGACATTATAAACAGAGGCTACAGATTTCATTTTCACACTCTTCCAAAAATGAGAGGCATGCCGAACCTGCCACACAATCAAAGGGCAGAGGCTCAAATACAAATTTCAAAGCTCATGGACATGAAAGCTATTCAAGAGGTACCTACTCACGAACAAGGTCAAGGTTTTATTCCAGACTATTCCTGGTACCAAGGAAGGAACCGATTGGAGACCCATTTTGGACTTATCCATCCTAAACACATTTCTACTCGTACCAAAATTCAAGATGCTCACCTTACAGCAGCTTCTTCCCATGCTGGGCAAGGAGTCTTGGCTGGTAGCATTGGACCTCAAGGAGGCATACCTGCATGTCCCAATCAGACAAAGCTGCAGAAGATACCTCAGATTTCTTGCAGGTTCAATCCACTATCAATTCTCTGCATTGCCCTTTGGCTTATCTACTGCACCCAGAGTATTCACAAAATGCCTGGCATCAGTAATTGCCTACTGCAGACTTCAAGGGATACAAATTTACCCTCATTTGGACGACTGCCTGATCCAAGCGGACAGCAAACACATACTTCTGTAACATCTGGCTTATGTAACACGGTTATTGAATTCTCTGGGATACACAGTCAACAAAGAGAAATCCAGGCTAACACCATCTCAGAAAATAATTTTCCTGGGTGCCAACTTGGACACAAACACCCAGATGGCCTATCTTATGCCAGGAAAAACAGGGGCAACTAATTCAGTACTTCAAAATACTAGCAAATTGTACCAGGCTAACTGCAAGGAAAATCCTGCAGGCTCTGGGCTTCATGGCATCTTGCATTCTTCTAATCCCATGTGCAAAGTTGCATATGAGGAAACTTCAATGGTACCTAAAAAACCTATGGTCTCAACACAGCCACAGTTTGGAAACAATAATACCACTAATCCCATGTTTGCAAAAGGAATTTCTATGGTGGGCCCAAGCATGCCAAACAAACACAGGTCTACCATTCTGCAAGCCTCAAGCAAATCAAGTCATCACAACAGATGCCTCAGACTACGCCTGGGGGGCACACATGACAGACAGGTGCATTCAGGGCAAATGGTCCCAAAAGGAAAAGCACCTTCACATCAATCAAAAGGAAATGCTAGCAGTGATAAATGCAATTACAGCTTTCAAGGACCTCCTGCATCCAGGGCAATTATTGATAAGAACAGACAACACCACAGTAATGTGGTACATAAACAAACAAGGAGGAACACATTCATACCCCCTGTGCAGGCTGGCCATGTCACTTTGGAACTTGGCTCTGGAATGGCAAATCGAACTTCAAGCACAGAACCTGCCAGGTTTGGAAAACTCGCTGGCAGACAATCTAAGCAGAAATATGACAGACCCACACGAATGGAAGTTGCATCCTCAAGTGTTTACAAATATAATCCAAGCGTGGGGAAGGCCAGACATAGATCTCTTTGCCTCCCACAGGAATCATCAATTGACAAAATTCTGCTCAAGGACATTCCATCCAAAGGCCTGGAGAGTGGACACCCTTTCTTTCAGTTGGGCAGCACGGACAGTTTACGCCTTCCCACCTTTGCCTCTTCTGCCCAAGGTGCTCTTGAAAGCAAGAGCAGACAGACCGAAGATGATACTGATTGCTCCAGACTGGCCAAGACAACACTGGTACCCACTCCTGAGGAGCCTAACACATTCTCCTCCCTGGACCCTACCTCTAATGCCTCTTCTACTGACTCAGCACAGCTACAAAACTCTTCACAGTCAGCTGAAAACACTCAATCTGGCTGTATGGAAAATTCCTTAACACCACAACAGACCCTACTATCCAAGGAGGTGCAGGATGTCATTTTGGAGGCCAGAAGGCCATCTACTAGAAAGGCTTACTCCGCAAAATGGAAACGGTTTTGCGCTTGGAATGAGAAAAAAGGCCAGGATCCTAGAAAACTGAATTTGCCTCAGATATTACAGTATCTAGCTGAGCTGTTGAACAGTGGACTTTCATTTTCCTCCATCAAAATCCATGCCTCAGCCATTTCTGCAGAATACAACACTGATCCACCCTTATTCTCTCACCCACTCTTAAGACAGTTCCTCAGAGGGGCTAAGAATATAAGACCTCCAAGGAAACAACCAATACCAGCCTGGGATATTAATTACATTCTAGAAAAATTAACATTGCCTCCCTTTGAACCAGCTGCCTCAACAGATTTGCAATATTTGTCCTGGAAAACAGCTTTCCTTCTGGCCATTACCTCAGCTCGTAGGGTTTCGGAACTACAAGCCCTCATGGCTGTGCAGCCCTTTCTCATCTTCCATCAGGACAGGGTTTCCCTATGAACCAACCCGTCATTTATGCCTAAGGTAGTATCCAGGGTAGCTTTAAATCAGGCCATACACTTACCTACCTTTTACCCCAATCCTCAAAACAAAGGGGAAAGGCTGCTACATTCCTTAGACATCCATAGACAGCTACGTTACTATTTGGACAGAACAAAGCCTTTCAGGAAATTAGAACAACTCTTTGTGTCCTATGCTGTAGGAGCTCAAGGGAAGCCAATTTCCAAACAGACAATTTCAAAATGGATAGGCCACTGCATACGGTTTTGTTACTCCTTTCATGGTAAATCTGTACCTGCAGGCATCAGATCCCACTCCACAAGGGCCACAGCTACCTCTGCAGCCTTCCTCAGAGGAGTCCCTACCAAAGATATTTTGGAGGCAGCCACTTGGAGTTCTGTGCATACCTTCACTAAACACTACCACCTACCTTTATACTCCAAAACTAGAGCAGGCTTTGCCACTGCTGTGTTGCAGGGCATTCTGGCTCCTCCCAGTTCCACCTAGTGCCTACCACCCTGTGCGTAGCTTTGGGATTCTACCTATCTGTTATGACTGCAGCTGTATGCACGATGAACATAGTACAGTTTTGTACCTACCATAAATGTAGATGTTCGAGTGCTAATACAGCTGCAGTCCAGCTTTCCCTCCCACCTTCCCCCTGGGTGCAGACCTAGTGGCTAACACCTCATCTTACAACTTGATTGGGTTATCCTTCTATGATGTATTTGCTTGCAACTACTGGTTTTTGATTATATTGCAATGCATGATTATATATTAGATATATATATATATATATATATATATATATATATATATATATATATTTATTTATTTTATTTTTTTTTTTTATATATTGCCTTCGTTATGGGGGCACCTGACATCTTGGGCAAGAAAGACTGAAGAAAATGGCGTCGGCTGTGTCTTATATACCCCTGTCGCACTGACGTCAGGAAAGAAAGCGACGACAACCAACGCCGGACCTAGACTTTGGAATTCGGCCGACCGAGGACCCGCCTGACGGCAGGAGAACCCATCTGTTATGACTGCAGCTGTATTAGCACTCGAACATCTACATTTATGGTAGGTACAAAACTGTACTTTAGGTATCAATCCTAGCTATGTATATAAGACTGGACATAATTTAAAATACAGATATGAAAGAGGTAATATAGCATCCAGATATACAAACAAAGAGGGACACACAAGGAAATATGGGTGCTGTAAACAATGTCATAACATACTGGAAGAGAAAGCAATTATTTTAGAGAATGTCAACCATACGAAGATTTGGTTCAAGAGAGTTAAATGCTGTTCTCAGCATATAATATATTTAGCTAAATGTGTCATCTGTCCGAGTTTCTATGTGGGGAAGATGGACAGACAACTTAGAAATAGAATATATGACCACAATTATTGTATTAAAAGAAGTGATCGTAATAATGCATTATACAGACACATACAAATGAACAGTGACAGTCATGTTTTTAAATTTGCAATTTTGGAACAGGTAAAGCCAAATATTGAGGGGGTGGTTATTAAGGAAATTTTAGGGGAAAAAGAAGTTAAATGGCAGCTTATGTTAAACGCTGCCAAAGCCCCTGGCTTGAATGATTATATTGCTACTAAACCATTATTAAAAGTAAGATAGTAAACAGGGAGACATGTACCAGTTCTTAGAGACAGTTCTAGACATAATAATGGTTTTTTTTCAATGAAGTACACAGGAGTGTTGATAGTTAGGAATATGTACATAACATAAAGTTAAGTTTGCATATATGTGAGTTCACTTCATAAATAATATTGTAATTACATATAGTAGATTTGTTAGGAAGTATAGAGATGGTTGATGTATTTAAGTATTTTATGAACATATAAAGTAATTGGTTTTATACATGAACAGGCTGCGTTGCAATAGTATGAATATGCATTAGGTCATGAATATGTAGTACAAGGATTTGACTTGATTCACTATTCAAATTGGCATATAACATTAAATTAATATTTTAAACTTAAGAGTAAGGGAAGATTAAATGGAGTAAATGACCACATCAAGGTTGCATACATACTTGTTTCAAAAGAAAACAAATATATATATATATCTATAGGATATGTATCTTATATAGATATATAGCTTTAAAGACGGGCCATGACCTGACCTTTCAAGCCAGATGGCTTTGGCCATGGCTAACAGTACATATTATAATAGGAAAAAGTGACAGCATTGATTGAAATAAATGCCATAAATGCCAACTTTATTTATCAAAATTATAGTCCGTGTCATTTTATTATTTCATTTTTTCAGGACGACCAAGCAGTAATGTCACAACACACAGATTATGTAGTGTGCCCATTAGTAATTAATGGCAAATGCAGAAAAATAAATAAAACACTTGCATTCCTTAGAAGAATAGCAGCCTTGAACCTTAGATAGACAATGAATACAGTTCCAATGTTTCCATTTGTAGCTCGTATACACTTGAGCTAAAAGACATTTGACGCATTCTTACGATAAACTTCAAATCAGATATTTCCATTTCATTTCATTATTTAATCCCTGAGAAATAAAGTACCAAGTTTTAATATAAGTCTAAACTCCTGGATTTTAAGATGAAATTCCATGTCTCCACATCTATTAAATGTGAAATCGTAACACACAAAATTTTAAGGGTTGTCAGTGTCCATAATGTTTACCATTTACATGAACCACCACAAAATGTGGGTTATTATGAGCGCTAACATCTTTCACATGCTTCTTCATACTTAGCTTGACATGTCTTTTTATCTGGCCTAGGTAACACATAGATACCTTACAAATGCAGTATATCTCCTATACTATGTTAGGTGTATTAAAACTGAAAAAAAATATCATTGGACTCATGTTTTATGTAATCAATATACAAAATTGACTTGTACAAAATTTTAGAATAAATTTCTGGGTAGAAAATGATATAATAGAAGAGGTAAAAAAAGAAGTGATGAAAGGTAGAGAAATTAGGTTTGCACCACTGTTAGGTAAGGACGTGACACCTGCTCTTCCACAGAACAGAGAGATTAGAACAGAGGACGCTGTATATGAAGGAACATTTGTGACAAACTATAATGGGGATGCAGGGGTCATTAGGAATATGGTAGAAAAGAATGGATTAGATTTGCTAGTATTTCAGCCCTAGGGGTTATTTTTCAAAAGCCCTTAAAACATATATAGAAACAGATTTAATATAAAAAATATATTGGAATATCTAAGGTATGAAAATACAACCAATAAGAAAGGAAAAGTGGGGAAATACAAGTGTGGATCTTGCCCACAGTGTCCTTTTTAAAAAAAAACAATAGCGAAGATATAAACATAACAGTGAGAGAAAAATATGTGATGAGCAGAAGTTATGCTATTTGTAGTACTAGAGGGGTTATTTATATTGCCCTATGTGATTGATGTAATTCATTTTATATAGGTAAAACACAATGAAAACTTAGTAAAAGAATGCATGAACACAGATATGCTATTAGGAAGAAGAATCTAAACAATGCCTTATATAAACATGCTATGTCTTTTGAGGGAGCCAGTTTTACTTTATTTTTTTGCATTAGAGACTATACCTGTTTTTTCAAGAGGAGGATCATGGGAGACAAAAAGAGAATACAGGAAGTTATTTTGCAATTTTTTTTAGAAGCCAATAAATTCCCTGGTTTAAATGGAACAGTTTTCCTGGCCCCAGTCTTGAAACTTAGAGCTGCCAGACTATAGGAAAGTTTAGTTAGATAATCACTAGATGGAGCTCCAGGACAATACATATAATGTAAAGGGATAATTAGTTTTAGAAGATTAGGGGAGTATAAAATATTTTAAAGTTATTATTATTATTATTTATTAAAACATATTATGAATTTTTACATTGTTATTTTTTCATTACATATTAGTATGAGTAAAGGAACTAAGTCGTTTAAAACAATGTTATTTATTTTATGGAAGAATGTTCATTGAATAGTAGGATCCACATTCTCACTGGTGGTTCAAATTAACTTTTGATGTAAAAGGAAGGTAGGGTTATGGCATGCTTGCATCTAAAGACGTCTGTATTTAGGATGAAAATGAGGTGACACATTAAGCATTTATATGCTTTTAACTTGTTTATTCATCTATGTGCTTTTAACTCATTTTATCAACTTGACCATTTGATTATTAAATGAAAATACTACAATTATAAGGAGTGGGTGTCATCCTTCCAGAAGTGTCTACACTGTTTTGTTGGGGGGTTTTTTTGTGAATTTTGGGCAATTTTCTTCACCTTGTAGGTGTTTTTTTGATCTTCTTAAAAGGAAGAAATGGAGAGACTTCCTGATTCTCCATATGATGAAAGAGTTAAGGGTGGAAAGATGGTGAATTTTGAAAAATGATTGGCCAGTTAACCCAGCTCGTTGGTTTGTTGACACCAATGTGTCAATCAATGATCTCTTTGGTTTCCCCGAGGTTCCGTTATCGGTAATCAGGAAGGAGCTGTAAATATATGCTATGGAAGCGGTAATAGCTTAAATAAAGCCTTGGAGAGAGAAGGAGGTTACAGGAATGAATCAAACAATGAGAATAATTAAGATTTCAATGGCTTTCTGAACATTTTAGTTGGAAAAAGTAATAATTCAAACGAGAGAAATGTCGAAGGCAGTTCTAATATGATAAACACAAACAATAGACAAGATGACTGTATACAAACTTTTAACAAAGATAAAGACTTGGAGTTTAAATGCTATTATTTCTAAAAAAAATATTATTTTAATGGTCAAGCTCATAATGAGACAGATTGTGAGACTGATACATATAATAATTTAGACAGGCTGGAAAGCTTGTTATTTAAGTATAAATCTTTAGATTTAGATAACACATATTTAAAGGAATGTATTAATTTAAATATAGTACTGAAAGGTTTAAGGGTATGTAAATACCCTAACAACACTGAAGAAGGCTCTGAGTTCCACAAGGAACTGATTAACATTTTTGATAGATGTGGAACTGATATCATAACAGCCATTATAAAACAAAATGAAACGGAGATGAATGCATTATATGGACTTATAGAGCATACCAACTGCAATATAATAAATGATCTTTTGTTTGTGATAGAGAGGGAGAAAAGTAAATATTTAGAATCTATGGAAAAAGTAGAGGGAAAATGTAAAAATGTATATAATAGGAAAATGAGAAAACTAGATAGATACAGTAAAGAATATAAAGAACAGCATAGCTACCATAGACCGAATACATATAGGAACCACCACAGAGGGAATGAGAGGATAGAAGAAAGAGAACACAATAATAATAGAGCAGAGCAACAACACAATAGATTTGAAAATAGGACTTTTTATGAAGAAAGAACCGCATATGATTTGAATAACCCTTTAGATTTCATTCCTCTCCGAAGGTCGGAGAGGTTAAACAGTGCATTATAATTGCAACAATTGGAAAGGGGGATTCAGTGGCAATCAATGGTAGAATTAAGTAAACGTTCCACACCAACTTCTATAATAAAAGATGGTTTCAAGTACAGTTTCAAAGGCTATAATATTTTTAATTATAGTAGTATAGAAATCAATAAATGTTATTTTAAATTGTTTTCAAAAGGTTTGAAATTCATTCCTAGGAAAAAAACTGACATAAGTAGAGCAATAGTAGACTTGATGTTATTTGTTAGAAAGAAGAACTTAGAATTGATATTTAAGGGTCAGGAAAAAGAAAATAGTACAAAAAGCTTGTTAAGTAAGAAAAGCATAGATACCCCCCCCCCCCTTACACCCGCAACTTAAGAATTTTGAGACGTTTGTTGAAAAAGAATTAAGGGAAGAAATAAAACAAAATAAAGTAATTTCTAATTTAACAAAAGAGGAAAGGCATTTGTTCGAAGGTATTTATGGATAGTATAATATACAAAGCTAAAATGATGGATATTTTAGAAGATGATACGAAATATACAAGAGTGTCAATTAATGAAATTAACATAGCTTATAAAAGAATTTCTCTGACCTTAAATGATCCTTTGTTAGAGGGACTTATAGATTTAGATTTATACAAGTTTTTACATAATGAGAAACATGGAGTTCCATCTATATTTGGCATACCAAATGTCCATAAGTGTGTATCAGACCCGCCCCTTAGACCTATAGTATCTGCAAAAGGTTCTGTAATGGCCCCTCTAGCTAGATACTTGGATGTAAAACTAAAAATATTATCAGTGACAGGTAAATACATATTAAAAGGCTCCTGGGACTTATTGAAAATTGTAAAGCCTAATTTATATAATGACAAAAACATTTGTATTACTTTTGATATTATAGATTTATTCACCTCTCTACCTCATGACCAAATAATAGAATGGTTAGAAGATGGTAAGTTAAAACATGGAGAATTTACATATAATGAGTTTCATACCTGCCTAATATTGATGGAATTAGTGTTGAAGAATAATTTTATTTATTTTGAAGGAGAATTTTTTCAACAGTTAAAAGGTTGTAGCAATGGCTACAAGATGTGCACCAACCTATACTAACATCATTACTTCTAATTGTTTACAAAAGTATATATTTAATTCAGATTTTGTAAGTTGTTGGAGTTTATATAGGTGTTATTTGGATGACATATGTTTGTTTTGGATAGAATCAGAGGAGAAGTTTTTCGAATTTTTAACTACATTTCGAGTACAACTGCTTTTTTGAGATTCACATATGACATTAGATATGATCAAATTAACTATTTGGATCTCGGTATTCAAAAATGTAGCAGCAAGTTTAAGTCCACTGTTTTTAGAAAAGAAACGTTTTCTAATTCATATCTGTATTTCACAAGTGTGCACCTTTACTACCAAAAAAGAAGGTTAGTAAAAGGTCAGTTTGTAAGAGGAAGTAGAATGACTTATGAAGATGAAGATTTTGTGGCAGAATGTCAATTTTTTAAAAATATGTTTATGGAAAGGGGCTACCCAGAGCGTTTAATAGAAGAGATTAAAAAAGAAGTGGGGAAAGGTAGAGAAATTAGGTTTGTACCACTGTTAGGTAGGGATGTAACTCTTACAGTTCCACAAAATAGAGAGATTAGGACAGAAGAAGCTGTATATGAAGGAGCATTTGTGACAAAGTATAATGGGGATGCAGTGATCATTAGGAATATTATAGAAAAAGAATAGGCTAGATTTTCTAGTATTTCAGACCTCAAGGTTATTTTTGAAAAGTCCTTAAAACATATATATAGAAAGAGTTTTTATATAAAAAATATATTGGAATATCGAAGGTATGAAAATACAACCAAAGGTAGGGACATACAAGTGCAGATCTTGCCCACACTGTCCTTTTTTTAAAAAATGATGAAGATAGAAACATAACAGCGAGAGGAAAATATATGAACAGAAGTTATATTAATTGTAATACTATAAGGGTGATTTATATTGCACTATGTGATCATTGTAACACATTTTACATAGGTAAAACAGAAAGAAAACTTAGTAAAAGAATACTCAAACACAGACATGATATTAGGAAGAAGAATCTAAATAATGCCTTGTATAATCACAGTATGTCTTGTGAGGGAGCCAATTTTACATTTTTTGCATTTGAGACTGTACCTGTTGATTCAAGAAGAGGGCCATAGGAGACACAAATAGAATACAGGGAGTTATATTGACAGATTGTTTCAGAAGCCAATAAATTCCCTGGTTAATGTGGAACAGTTTCTCTGGCTCCATTCTTGAAACTTAGAGCTGCCAGAGTATAGGAAAATTTAGTTAGATAACCACTAGATGGAGTTCCAGGACAATACAGATAATGTAAAGGGATACTTAGTTTTTCATAGATTAGGAGAGCAAAAAATATTTTTAAGTTAGAAATTTTTATTATTATTATTATTTATTAAAAGCATATTAGGAATGTTTACATCATTTTTTCATTACATATTAGTATGAGTAAAGGAACCATGTCTTTTAAAACAATGTAATTTATTGTATGGTAGAATGTTCATTGTATAGCAGGATCCTCATTCTCAGTGCTGGTTCAACTTTACTTTTGATATGAAAGGAAGGTAGTGGTTATGGTATGCTTGCATCTGAAGAACTCTGTATTTAAGACAAAAACTGGGTAACACATTAAGCGTTTATGTGCTTTTAACTTGTTTTATCATCTATGTGCTTTTAACTCATTTTATTATCTTGGCCATTTGATTATTAAATAACAATACTACAATTGTAAGGTGCGGGTATCGTCCTTCCAGAAGTGCCTACACTGTTTTTGTTGGTAATTTTTATATTCTTGGTGGCTCTGGAAAATTTATCCACCACTCCTGTTAAATATAAATTGTGGTAGATGGATTTTTTGGTTTCTTAAAATTGATTTCTGGACCGATTTCTTAAAAGGAAGTGATGTATTAAGTTTTTTTAAAATATTTTCTGATGAACTTTGATTTTACTGAACGAAAGCTCTCAACTATTTATTTAATAAATCAGAGTCCTGTGTGCTATGAGGCGTGGTTTACACTTTTCTAGCTGATGCTGTTATTATTTTTTGTTTTGAGATGGATCAGTTTTGGTCCTCTCTAGTTAGCAAGAAGTGTTCTGCTCCTTCCTGCATTCTTTCTGGGTGGTCCCCTCTAGCTAGCAAGAAGTGTTCTGCTCCTCCCAGCATTCTTCCTGGGTGGTCCCCTCCAGTCAGCAATTTGTTACAGTTAGTGATTAAGACTGTACTTGAAAATGCTGATATTTTAGCACCTGTTTCAATGATCACAGACAAGATACTTCAGCCTCCTAAAGACAGCACTTGCTGGACCAAGGCTCCAAAACTAGATTCTACTATTGCTTTAGCAGCCCTTAACAATTTGTTTTATTTTATTTGATTGCCGGGCTGGAGTACTGATCTCCATAGACCTTTTTCAGAATCGGCCCAGGAGCACTTTAGGGTGAAGTGACTTGTACAGAGTCACAGCTAGGCAATGGCAGCTGTTGAACTCAATCTGTAGACTACTGGATGAAACCAGGCTCCTACTCCACAGGTTCTGTACCATGTATGCAATTTTTTTTTCATTTCATCTTACAGTCTTAAAATCAACTCTAATGCTTTCTAGATTGTGATTGTGAAGGTGTCATTACAGAAACTTTTAAATGTTCAAATCCTCAACATATTAGAAGCACAACAAGGAAATGCAGATGAAAGATAGCATAGCTCACTGAATATTGTCATCATCAGAAAACATCTTCAAAATTATTAAAGATATCTGAATGTGCTGCCTTCTCATTTTCAGCCAAGTCCATCAAGTGCCCACTGCTTCTGCCTTGCTCATCCAAATCAATACATGGTCCCATAACTTTAAGAAACATTTCATCTAGAGCAGGATTTATAGTTTACCCACACTCACTGAAAGTGTTATCAGTTTTCTGAAACATTGTAATCCATGATGAAAAGGTATTGTTTTCCTATAAATAACTTCCACTGTAAATTCCTATTGCCACTCCCCAAAATAAAGAAAATATGGCTATGGACAGGTTTGGTAAGTGAGTTCATGCATTCTCCATGTTTTGATAATGTGACTAAATGAGAGTTAGATGATGAAGTGAGCCAGTCACAGGAATGGCTGTCTGATGGAGACCTTCAGTTCAAGTTGCAGTCTCAGATGGCAAACATGTCATTTCTTTCTAATCTTACCATGCAGTTCTCTCACAGTTCTGTGGAGAGTGCAGTTAGGGTCTCATCAGAACCTGGCATAGCGCTTTACTGTCATTTCTGTTTGTACCTTACATATTTCCCTGAGCAAACCAACGTTACCTTTGTTAATGCTCCTTTTGACAGGTCTGCTCTTTATTTAGCCCATCAGCAAAGTCACCTCGGAAACATGAAAAAGTGTGTAAGTTCCTTATTAGTGTTGGTATAAAGTTCCAAACTCTACAGCACACTTTCCCAGGTATGCAGTGGAGCCCACACCAGTTCTGATTTTCACATGGACAAGAACAGAACAATGAAACATCTGACAAGAGCTACCTTGACCATGTTAATATCAGAATGATCACATCTCAGAGAAGGGAATAAATGGAAGCGGCAGGGGCACTGTGGCCCTCCTTCTGAAGGACAGCAATCAATACCTGAGTTCTTGCTTGACAGTCCAGCAGTGCAGTCAGTTGTGGGTCATCTGTCCCTCTATTTGAATGCATGACTGATCATTATCCAAGACAAATGGATGTAGGAATTTGTATTCAGAGGTATATTGTCCTATTTTACATTGCTAAATATCTAACCCCAAATAAAGAACATGTAAAAATAAGAGGTGTTAAATCATGTAAAAAAAGCTAGGATGTATTAACTTCAGTAAATCAGAGGGAATTAGAATAAAGGGAAAATAAGCCTGAAGAAAGAAGGTTTAAATTCCAGCCAGGTAAGAATTTCAAGAGTTAAACACTTAAATTGCATTAGCTTTAGAGGAATAATCAGAATAAATATGATACAGACTTTTACTGTTTACAACATGCTGGCATCAGGTTATCATACCTTTTGTGTAAAATTATTGTTCATACTATACACTCTATGAAACATAGTCATCAAAGTCATATTGGCTGCGTGTTGCATAATTTTAAAATATAGTTCAAATGCAGTATTTTCTGTGTATTTTTACTATACATCTGCTTTCATTTGGTATTTATATAACTTAAAGCGACCTTTATTTAGACAAATGTTATCTATGGGCTGTACTTTTGTCACATTTGGCAGTTTTGTGTGTAGTGTGAGGAAATGAGCTATTGTGCAAACTTCACCCCAAGGGAATTTCAGTTAGCTTAGATAATTGCAAATCACTTGGGACTACAATTGATGTGGAAGTATGGTTTCATTTCCTGGACAGCAGCTTTTTCTCAAGCAGCTGATAAATAATCATATACAGGTGTGTTAGTACCAGCATTTCTATATGCTGGTTTTGCAAGCTCCATAACAATGGGTCTGGGAACAGCTATAGTCTGTTAGTGAAGGCAGGTCAGTGTATGGGATAACATGAATGCCACAGCTGAGATTAGTCTGTTTATAAAAGAGCATGTTACTGAATGGTTCTCCCAATAAAAAAACAATAAATAGAAATGTCCACTGTGGCTCTAAGAAAGAAGTACAGCACAATATAAGCAGTACATGGAACACAGTAGGGCACATGGCAGACTAGAGCTGAAAAACGCCACCACACAGGTGACCAAGTGAATGTATCTGTAGTAACCACTCATGCCAAGGTTAATTTCAGTGTGTATGACATGATACAATTGGAAAATAATGGACACTTTTTGTACAAGTGGCATTTAATGGATAATAAATAGGTCATTAGTGTCTAAAGGGTGACTTCCCTCAAAGGCTGTGATAGTGACCTGTCCAGCAGCAGCAGCACAGTGGACCTACAAAATACTAACTATAAAAGCAGCAGCAAAGGAATGTACAGTATGACATATTATGCACGTGAGTAGAGAAATGCCAAAACTATATTTGGTAGGCAGAAAATAGGTATGCAGTCTGTACATAGAAAAAGGGTATCAGATAACCGCATGCATAGTTACAATACAGAATAACCATAACCAAAAACATGAATGGCACAGAAATCATACCAACTGTCAAAAAAAGCTTACAGGACAAATCAAAGCAGAATGTACAACACTGAATGCAATGGCAAAGAAAGGATCATCTTAAAGTTAAATAAAATAAGGATATGCAAAGTAATAGTACAGTACAGTGATATGCATAGCACTATTCATCTTCATGTCTATGTGTGGCTTTGGCCAAGTGCCGGCACAATAATTTCTGTACTGTTTTCTCTTGCAGTTCTTTATGTATAATTTTTCTTCAGCCACATAAATTGAAATCACAGTCCTAGGTGTCACAGCTGAGATTAGTGTGTTTATAAAAGAGCATGTTACATAATTGTTTTCCTAATTAAAAACAATAAATAGAAATGTCCACTGTGGTATTTATATAACTTAAAGCGACCTTTATTTAGACAAATGTTATCTATGGAGTGTACTTTTGTCACATTTGGCAGTTTTGTGTGTAGTGTGTGGAAATGAGCTATTGTGCAAACTTCACCCCAAGGGAATTTCAGTTAGATCCATTCTTATGAAGCTTGCAAAACCAACAAATAAAATGCTATTACATTCTGTGTTTCTTTATGTAGGAATTTTGCACTAGAATATATTTTAGGTCTGTGCTGGACAGCATGAATTTCTTTGAATTGATTTTTTCACAGTATGGGGGCTCAGTGATAAAGCTGTATGCCTCACTGTGATTGGGGTTCAGTCCTGGCCTCCAGTTACTGTCTGTGTGGATATTATTTGTTCTTCCCATGTCTATAAGGATGTGCTATAGGTACCCTTGTTTTTTCCAACATCCGAAGAACATGTTATCTTCTTGGCTACTCGTAATTTTCTACATATCTTTTACATGCATACATGCAGATATTTCAGGCACAGGCAAAAATGGCCTTCTATCCTGCCAATATACCAAAACACTCACTCCCATAATAAATGTCCAGGTTAAAAATAGTAAACTAGCACTTGCTTTAATATACCTTGGTAGTCTATTCCATGCATTGGTTACTCTCACAGAGGCCCACTTAGTACCATCCCTATATAATCTTTTACACAAGTAGTATGATGATTCATTACTACTCTTTGATAAGCCCACATATTCCCAAAGGCAGTTGTCTCTAAATCCCTATACTCATGAATGAGGTATCCTCTTAAATATCTATATGAGTGACTGTAGAAGTTCATATGTTTTAGTCTTTCATAATAACTTAAACTTTCACAAGTACGTTCTGTTGTACTCTTTCCAATTTACTTATGTATGTCTTCTTAGAATGTTTTGATATTATTATCCCATATTTTTTTTATTCAGCCTATAGTTTTATAGCTTTAAATTGCCCTGGTTCTTGAGAGCTGGGTCATGTCTAGAAAGAGTTAGAGATAGATAAATAAATTAAATTACAAAAAAAAGCATGTTTTGGACATCTTTTTTGAAAATAAAATTGTTTGGTTTAATGAACATACATCAATATTTATAATACATGCTTATTTTATATAATTATATTATGAATGATCACTGATAAAATTGATTGAGATACAATACAGTCAATTTCGTCTATGATCACTTTCATCACTAAACAAATACAACGTACAACATCCATCAGAAATGTAAACAAACTAAAACCCTACCAACTCTCTCTCTACACTAAAAACCAAATGACAAACTGAGGATCTATGGTTATTAATCATTGAACGGACTAACGATCGAGTGGCACATCATCGAAATCCAATTATCAAACATCCATCCATTGAACCTCTGACACATGGCAGTATTTCAAACTTACCCAGCCGCCCACACCCCCCTAACTATATATATATATATATATATATATATATATATATATATATATATATATGGATTCCATACACTAGATCGAAGGTTCACAACTTCGAAATAGTGTATGGAATGCCCACTGCAGCGAAAGTGCACTTAATCGAAAGTGCACTTATGCGAAGTTCAGTACAACGAACGGGCATTGTACTGAACTTCTGTGCAGTACTCACGGACTTTAGGGTTAGGGCACGGGTCATGGTAAGGGGATATAGGGCTATCCCCTTACCATGACCCGTGCCCTAACCCTAAGGTCCATGATGACTGCACCACAGTGAAGGACATAGCAATGTCCTCCACTATGGTGCGATAGTCACGAACCTTAGGGTTAGGGCATGGGTTAGGGTAAGGGGATAGCTTTACTAACTATCCCCTTATCCTAACCCGTGCCCTAGCCCTAAGGTCTGTGAGTAGCACACCATAGTGGAGGACATAGCTTGTTTTTTGATGTCCTCCACTGTGCTGCGGTACTTTCGGTGAAGTGCAGTTTCGCGGAAGTGAGGCTTCCTATTACAAGTTCGAAGTTGTGAACTTTTGTTCTTGTAATAGGAATCCATATATATATATATATATATATATATATATATATATATATACACACATATATATATATATATATATATATATATATATATGTATATATATATATATATATATATATATATATACCAACGCCAAGTTCGCACTACAGTGGGGAAAAGTAAAACAGGGAAGTGTTGAACAACTAGTTATTTCCTTGTCTTACAGGTTCGAAGAAGTGCTCATTCGATTGAATTGCACAGGAAAGGAGTCATGACCATAGCTCTCTCCTACATATACTGCTGCCCCAGTACCCACATACTGTATCAACTGTTCAATCTCAGGGGGAGGGGGGGTGCACTCAATGGTCTTATCTTAGGAGTAAGCTGAATCAACCATACAGATAAAATGTTCAGCTGGCCTGAAGGATATTGAGTAAGAAGCACTGACCATCAGCAGGAATGGGTGAATGATATAAGACAATGATCAGAGTGTTGTGTTTCACAGTGAGGAAACAAGAATGTTATATAGAATCAATAGCTTGTCATAATGCTGCATGACATAAGATATAAATAATGAAGTAACATATTAAAGTGATTAAGGAAAGTAGTAGCAAACATCAGGAAAGAAAACAACACTGAGGCTTATAATTATGGAACACATATATTATCAAGAGTAAAGACAAAGGCTAGTGGCAAAAACAAATCAAATCATATAGTGGAATGTATATTCTCAGGGGTAGATTGCAGAGTTAGCTAGTGATTCTTACCCTTTATCATTGATTAAGCAAAAGCTGAAGTGCTCTATGTGTGTCTATAAGCATACTAGTGCCAGTGTACAAGTACAAAGGGGACATTCAGAACTGTGGACAGTTTAGAGGTATCAAACTCAGATCACACTGCATTAAAGTTCTGGAGACAGTAACTGATAAACAAATACACAGCATAGTAGAAAGTAAGAAGGGAGATTAGCAGTTTGGATTCAGATCAGGATGCAGCATAACTGACCTGATATTTGCAGTGAGACAGATAGCTGAGAAGAGACTAAAGGTGAGGAAAGAGTGGGCATTCATAGACTTGGGGAGAGAATATGACAAGGTCACAAGAAAGCTGGTTTGGGCAGTCCTGAGATGGTTCAAAGTCCCAGAAGCATTGGTAGTATTAGAGCTGGCTATGTACAAGGACACACTGGGAGTGGGTGTGTGGCAGGGTTCAGCTTTGAGCCCACTGCTGTTCATACTGAGATGGATTAAATTAGCAAACAGATCTGAGGGGACAGATTAACAAAGTTGCTGAAGGCAGACAATGTGGCATTACAGGCAGAGTCTGAGCAAGAACTTCATCAGATGATAGGGGAATAGAATGCAAAACTGAAGGCACACAGGATAAAACTCAGTACAAGTAAGACTGTTGTAATGACAGCAAATGAGGGAAATAAGAAGATGAAACTTGAGATAGAAGGCAAAATAGTGGAACAAGCTAACAGGTTCATATATCTGGGATAGATAGTTGAGGAGAAGAGAAGTCTGAATGAGAAGGTCAAAGCTAGAATTAGAGGGGCTGCAGTCAACTGACAAAGAGTGTGAGAGATAGTGAATGACAGAAGAATGCCAAAGAAACTGAAGAGTAAGGTGTACAAAACAGTGGTGCAACTAGTACTACTGCATGGTATAGAAACCTGGGCAGTGAAGCCAGAGCAGTAAAGGAAGCTAAAGGTGATGGAGATGAGTGGTGGGATGCACACTGTGGAACAGATGAAGAAATTAGTCTATCAGAGCAGAAGCCCAAGCAGCTCCAATTGCCAAGAAGGTACCAGAGAACAGATTATGTGGTTCAAACACACATGCAAGAAAAATCGAATACACACCTCTCTGGAACAAATAAAATCTTCAATGGTTCACATTATTCAGTCTGAAGAAGTCCTTTTATGGATGAAAGTGCTTACTGTGTATTGTGGATTGTGTAATACGTGGATTAAACCTTTTTAGAACTACCTGGCTGCTACCTGTGGTTTTTTGAACACATGCAAGAAAGCAGAAGACAATTTGGTGAAGACGATTTGGGACAGACAGGAAGAAGGCAAGAGAAAATGAGGGCATTTAGCAAAGAGATTGATGAATTGCATAAGAGAAGTCAGACTTGACTGCTGAAGAAGGTAACAAAGTAGCACTGAAAAGAAAGAGATGGTGACCCCAATCCCATGTAGACAATGGTAAAAAGGGAGTTGGTAATAATCATGATGGCAATGATGAATTTACTGACTCATCCTATAAGCCTGAGGATGACCAGAACTAAGAAGGGAGTACATCTAGTAGCCTAGAAGAGAGAGAAACTTAGAACATATGGAAGGAAGTAGGTCAAAACATCTGGTGAGTGCACTGCTCCTATCAAAGCAGTGCATTATGACCAGCTAAAGAAAAGAGAAAACTAGGTAGACATACACATTTTCATAAGCAATGTATCTAGAGTTCTTTATAGTGACAAAAGGTAGGACTTGTACTAATGTTCATGTCCTTCTTGTTTTACCTAAGACAAGACAAGGCCAAGGAATAGAAGGACAGGCTGTCTGAAATATAAAAGTGCAAAAATTACACTGTGCTTTCAATTGAGAAAGTTATGTCCATTCTTCAGTGTCAGTGGTCCTCTCTGAGTGAGAGTATTTATGCTCAGGTTGTGGGGTGGGAGTGTTACTGCCAATGTGTGGGGTGGGAGTGTTACTGCCAATGTAACATAACATGTATGTGTTAGTATTTATTATGAATGTATGATTGTGTCCATGTTATTTCCTGGAGTCTGTTTGTTTATACATGTTGGGTTGTACATATATGGATGGTATGAGTGTGTGTGTGTGTGTGTGTGTGTGTGTGTGTGTGTGTGTGTGTGTGTGTGTGTGTGTGTGTGTGTGTGTGTGTGTGTGTGTGTGTGTGTGCGTGTGCAAGCACACGTGTGTGGAGTGTGTTCAGATTACTGTCCTTGTGCAATATTTGGTTGTGATTGGAGCACTCTTAATTGCAATGGATCCAGAGACATATTAGTCCAGATTCCAAAAAACATGCTCTCAGTGTAACTGACTTACTCCAGTGTAAGGTCTAACCATAAAGAAGGCTTACAGTGGGGACCAGACTCCAAATGGCATGCTCTCAGTGTAAACAATTTATTCCAGTGTAAGACCTAACCATAAAGCAGGCTTACAGTGGGTAACAGTTTTCAAAAGACATGCTCTCAGCATAAATGATTTACTCCAGTGTAATACGTATCTATAAAGAAGGCTTACAGTGGGGAACAGATTCCTGGAGACCTTGCTCTGAGTGTAAGTGACTCACTCCAATGTATTATACTGGAGAAAGTCACTTACACACTGAAAGCAAGCCATGTAGAATCTGGATCATTATACTCACTCTGTGACCTTCTAGCATATATAAATATCACATGAATCTGAAAGTGTCAAATACTGTATAATCTTTTCCATACTACATGTCTTGAGGTGTTTGATAATGAGTTTTTAACTGCGTTGCATCAGTTGCATACCACTAAGTCAGATTAACTTTGTGAACTTTTCTTTGTCAAACTGGACAGTCATTAATAGTAAGCATTTCTTTCTAATCGTTTATTGTACATCCATGCCCCCAACAATCCCAGAATTTGCAGAATGCACCTGAGTTTGCCTCATATTTTTTGTCGTGTCCCTCATTCAAATGTTTAACTTCCTGGTAAATCATTGAGGATCATATTCGGTCAGTAAAGCCAGACTTTAGAATTTCACGCTTCTTCTTGTTCAGAAAATGCAAGTTGATGCAAAACTGTTGATCTATTAACGTTTTGATTGCAGTAATATTTAAACATGTCCCTTACTTTGGTCTTTTGCACTACACTATTTTTAACTTTGTCCAAAATTTTCGAACAAAGTAATTGAGAAGCATGTGTACGTTTTATGATGTGGTATTTTATATATTTGCTGATAGACAGGTACATAGAAGCTTAAGACAAGCTAACGGTCTGTCAGAATTTGAGTCTACTATGAAATATTGCCCAAGACTATACTATACTATACTATACTCTGTACATTGACCCACATTATCTCTCTGCCTATTTTTGCTGTAATGCAATATCTAAACTTGCATGACTATACCTGCCTGTTTTTGCACCGAGTGGCTCTGCTCCAACATCTCCAACTCCAAATATTCTACATCCAAAGTTGTACCATC
This sequence comes from Protopterus annectens, assembly GCF_019279795.1. Lineage (NCBI taxonomy): Eukaryota > Metazoa > Chordata > Ceratodontiformes > Protopteridae > Protopterus > Protopterus annectens. The sequence goes on from NC_056745.1 coordinate 492,833,744, forward strand.
TCAGAAGAAAGAGAGGTATAAATGTATTAAATTTTCCACAGAGAGGTGCAAACTCAGAGGTAGCATGTTTAGAAATTAATTCATTTTTTTCAAAATTAACTCCTTTTGTTATTGTTTTTTTCATTATTCAATTGGAACAAGACAGTTTGGTAATGAAAGTGGGTGTTACTGAGTTCATCGTCACAATGTTGAAATAGACCAAAATTGTACCAATGTTGCAGCATAGTAAACAAGATTTGCTACATTTTTCCTCAGTGACAGAACTATGAGGTCAGGTTTCATATCATTGCAATGATGACATCACCCTCACTGTTTTATAAAATCCTTCCTTAAAAATGAATTTCCCACTGTGCAGAATGATGATGAAAGTATAACACCCTGTCTTAGTGTGTGATTCTCCTATTTAATGTTACAGTTTGGCTGAAGTGCTGCTGCCTGTTTAAGACCAAAAGCCTAAAAAAAGGCTGCAGAGTGCATATTCTAATATCCCTAAACTTAATAACTACCTGAAAACCTGCTCACATTTGTGAATGATTCTTGAGCATGACTGAGGGTAACCAGTTTCAAAAAGATCTCTTGTTGAAGCAATACTGAATGAAATTATAAAGCTACTTGAAAGGATTTCTACAGAAATTCCAGGCATTGTTTAGTGCATGAAAATATATAGATGTTCTTTGTGTTTCACTGTTGCAGTCATAAAGGATGGGATTTCCTGCCAAGGAAGCCCTTGGCCAGCCCGACTACCAAGAATTTTCTCCTCCTCCTGAAGTAAGATAGATGTCAAGATGTCAAGAGTATAAAGGCAGTTAACCGGCACCGTAACCTCTGTTTTTTCTTGCCTTGGAGCCTGAAGCAGAGTGCTAGTCAGTGTGTTAGTCTGTCCACACCAGAGAAAGAAGACGTAAAGTTAAGTACCACATTGGGAAGCTTTATATGTGTTTCTTGACTAATGTCAGAGAAAGCTGATTGTCACTGCTGTGGCAAGCAGATACTACACTTGGACTTTCATTCATTTTGTGTAAATTGTTTGGGCCCAGAACATGACATACCTAATTCTCAGTTCTGTGCTGGCTTTATCAACAGAGCTATCAAGTGTAGGACTGAAATTTTAGCTAAGCACTTTAGCAAGTCACTAGTGCCTTCACATACTATGTCATCTGAAGGTCAGGGAAAGGTTGATCTCCCTAGGAATACAGGGAAAAGCAGTCAAAACTGGGGTACCTGGCAATGTTTGTCTGCTGTCTGCCAGTCTACCTAGGCCTGTTGCCATCGAAGAAGACTTCTGCAGTCCCCTCCAACAAATGAGGTTGTGGTACAGGTCTCTATTGAGAACCATTTGGAGTGCAATATGCCACCAGATCCCTCTACTTCTGCACAAGCTGAAGGACTTAGCTCATCAGTTGGGTCCTGAGCTACTTCACATATTCAGGCTTCCAATGACTACTCGCAAACTGTTGAAGGCGTGTCCAGAGTCTCTCATCATCAGGTAATCACTTCAGTTCACTATCCGTGAGATTTGGCTGTCTGCCCGCATCCTGGCTATAGTGCAGATGTCACCCTCAGGTCTAAACCTAGGACGTCACATAAAAAATCTGCATCCAGCTTGCCTCAGCCAAGGCCTACCAGCCACCACTCCCAAATTCGGGCCTAGAGGTAGTGGATGGTGTCTTGGTGGATACTTCCTTACAGACGGATTCCTTTCCATCTGCCCTTGGAAACCTGACAGATTTGACAGGGTTCTGGATTCCCACTGACACCTTTTCAAGAACTCTTTAGTAGACCCTGAAGTGGTGACTCAGGGTCCTACTGGGACTAAATGTATCACTTCCAAAAATCCCCTGCTAACTGACAAAGAAAACAGAGCCTTGGACAGGGTCAGAAAGAAAGTCTACATCTCTGCCACTCTAGTCATGAGGGCTGTAAATTGCCTGTTTCATATAGTGAAGTATCAGGAAACTATTTTAGACCAGATGAAGCAAAAAATGGTGGGAATTGAAAAAATAGCCCTCTCCAAGGAACTGCTAGACTTATGCAGATCTTGCTCTCAAGTAGCTAAGCACTCCTTGCACTGTGGATACCATGCTGTGGAGGGTTCCACCAGGGCAGCAGCTACAGGATCCATCATTAGAAGACATGCCTGGCTGAACATGTGAAATCCAGTCTCTTGGATGCCACCATGGACAAAGATTACTTTTTTTGCTGAAGCCATGCTTATGAAATGGAGGATAAGGCAAAGGCCATGTAAACTGTCAAGGACTTCCTTAAGGTTCAGCATCCTTGCTTTAGCCACAATTCAGAATGAACCGGCTCCCCACCTAAGCACCATGTTCAATCATAGCCTCACTTCAGGCTTTGTGCCCACTGAATGGTGCAGAGCAATAGTTATCCCACTCCACAAAGGGTGAGCCACCACTGATCCTGGGAACTATCACTCTATTAGCCTGATGAGCCTTGTCTGTAAGGCCATGGAACGTATCATCATGGAACTCATAAACAAAGACATTGGTAACCTCCAAACTCTGGACCCCACCCAGTTCAGGTTTGTGAAAGGAAGATCTTGCCTCCTGAACCTGGTCGACTTCTTTGAGGCAGTCACCAAAGCCATAGATGAGGGTAAGGTAGTTCACACAGCCTATCTTGACCTCGTCAAGGCTTTCAACACCATTCCCCATTCTGGAATTATAGCTAAACTCACTAAACTAGGTATAAATCCCTATGTCACAAGATGGGCTTCCAACTGGCTCACTGACAAAACCCACACTGTAAAAGTTGCAGACTCCAAATCTGACTTCAAACCAGTGATAAGTGGAGTACCACAGGGTTGAGTCCTGGGACCTCTCCTGTTTGGTATCTACTTCTCTAAAGTACAGGCTAACACAGAAGGCCTCTGGCTAATGAAGTTTGCAGATGACTGCAAACTAGGAGCTATAGTCAAGTCCCCAAATGATCTGGACAGCCTACAGAAGGGTCTCACTGAGAGAGATGCCTGGTGTCAGCCATGGCCTTAAGCTCAATGCCAAAAGTGCATTGTTATCCCCTTTGGTAAAAACTCTGTACCCATGAACTACCACATAGGCGGCAGTCTTCTTAACACCGAATGTGTGATAAGAGACCTTGGGACCCAGGTGGACTGTAGTCTCTCCTTTGATAATCACATTGCCACAGTAGTCAGGAAATCCTTCTACATAAGCACACCTCATCACAAAAGGGTTCTCATCCAGGAAAAAAGAGGTCATTGTTCCCCTCTACTCGACACTCATTCGACCCATTATAGAGTACAACACCCCTTTTGGAATGTACCTCACAAGACATCTGCAGCAGCTGGAAAGGCCACAGAAGTACCTCACAAAGAGAATTACTGGCCTCAAACAGATGCCCTACACTGATCGTCTCAAAAAACTCCAGCTTTACTCTGTAGCATATTGCCTACTCCGAGGTGATCTCTGCCTAACATATAAAGCTATGTCAAACCCAGAGCTTTTGGACATGCTACACCTAAAGAAATCCCAATCCCTCCAAGCTACATGCTCTAGGGATCTAAACCTTGTCACCGCAATAAACAGGACTTGCTTGAGGGATACATTCCTGTCCCAGAGACTTCCCCTACTCTGGAACAAGCTACCCATCTATGTCAAGCAAAGTTAATCATTAACACTCTTCAAGAAAAATCTTGATAAGTGGATGGGAAATAGGAAATACACCCCGGGGTTCACTTTTGCGGCTCTGCTCGACAGGGCTACAGGAAATTAACTTTCTTGGGTTGGTGTAAGCCAGGGAACTTTGTTGGCTAGGCTTACTTAGGCCCTTGGGCCGATAGCCTAGTACCTACCTATGAACCTATGAATTACCCTCCCAAACACTGGTCCTTTCTGTCTTCCCAGTCTATGCCTAGACATAGGAGACCTCAAAGGGAAAGGAGTCAAAGGAAGCACCAGTGACCAAGACAGTGGCAAGCAGATTCCAATAGGCCTGTGAACACACCAATGGGGACCCAGCAGGAATCAATCATGACTATTCTGTGAGACTCCATTTCCACCTCCCCTCAAGTCCCACCCCTACCTTGATACCCTATGGAATTTACAGTTTCCCAAAGTTACATGGCTAGGTAACAAAGATGGTAAGAGTGATGTTTATGTACCACATAACTATAGTATTGTCTGACTTTACTGTGAGTACTCCTGGTTTCCACTGGTCTTTGAAGGCAAGCATATCACCTACTCTGAGGTGATCTCTGCCTAACATATAAATCTATGTCAAACCCAGAGCTGTTGGACATGCTACACCTAAAGAAATCCCAATCCCTCTGAAGTTCAGCCTTCCACCTTTTGAGTCAACTGCCTCCTTAGACATCAAATTTCTCTGGAAGACAGCCTTCCTGCTAGGCATTACTTCAGCTAAAAAGGGTTTCAGAGCTTCAGGCCCTTATATGTGAGGAACCTTTCATCACTTTCCACCCTAACAGAGTCTCTATTAGAACCATCCCTTCCTTTATGCTTATAGTGGTTGCAGAGATCTCTTTAAACCAGGCCATCCACTTGCCTACCTTCTTTCCTGACGCTCAAAACAAGGGGAAAAGAATCCTCCATATTTTGGATGTGCATAGGCAACTAAGTTAGCAATTGGCCAGAACAAATAATGTCAGGAAGTCTGACCAGCTTTTTGGGCCTTTGCCTATAGCCCAGAGAGGAGACCAGTCTCTAAACAAACAATCTTCAAAGGGATCTCATACTGTATCTTCTTTTTCTACAACCATCATGGAAAGAAGTCAACATACCCTGTGAGGTCACACTCCACCAGGACTACTGCTACATCTACAGCCTTTCTTAAAGGGGTGGCCACGAAGGACATTTTTGAAGCTGCTATTTGGTCCTTTGTGTATATTTTCACCAAGCATTATCACCTTCCAACCTTCTCCAAGTCCAGAGTGGGGTTTACCACTGCAATCTTGCAGGGAATCCTTTCCTCTCCATAAATTTTCCATCCACCCTCCTTTCAGCTTTGGTGTCATCACATCAGTTAGGACTGCCACAGTGAGACATGAAGAACATCGTACAGTTGTGTACACTTACCGTATCTGTGGATGCTCGAGTGTATTCACTGTTGCAGTATTCTTTCCTTCCCTCCTTCCCCTCTCGCCCCATGAGATTGGGGTGGACATTCTCCTCTTTAGTTCCAGGTTGTTCTCCTCTGTACATACGCTGCAGTTTCTAAATTTAGGCCTTTGATTTTAGGGACTTTTTAGGGGGCTCCTATCTGTTGAGGGCAAGAAAGTACTGAGGTTATGGTGCTGGCAGACTCCCTTTATACCCACTCATCTTGACATCAGTCAGAACATCTGCCATCTTCAGAAGGAGGAGAAAATTCTCTGGTAGTCAGGCCGGCCAAGAGCTACCATGGCAGGAAATCCCATTAGTTATGACTGCAACAGTAAATACACTCAAGCATCTACATTTACAGTAAGTGTACACAACTGTACCTTTGGATTGATGCAGACCTGACAATTATAAAACGCTGAATTTCCCAAATCCATTTGTTTTCCTCATTCTGAGACAGGTGCAATGTTGGACAATAATAAATAATAATTAAGATAATTCATTTGCACAGCACTTCATCTGAGAATATTCTGCAGACACAGTGTTACCTTTTGCAGTAGCATGACTGAATATGTTGGGCAAGTCAGGATATGTACCATCAGTGCTAATAGCCAGGAATTCGCATGCATCATCTTTCTGAGAGGTGGTTAAGAGCAATTAAATGGAAGATCAGAAGGATAATTTTCAGACCCAGTATCATTTTGTGTCTTAGATGCATAACTGTTGAAAAATATCCTTCCACTAGTGAAAAGTAATCAGCATTTCTGCAAAGAGCATCTAATGTTTTTCATTTCCAGTTATTATCTTTAGTGTTTTTTTTATTTATTAATAACTGATTGTATGCTCAACATGCTTACATTCAGATGACCTTATGAGAGCAAATGCCAAAAATCTGCAAGGTGATGCTGGCAACTGGTTTTGTATTGTATATACAGGAAATGTTATCATACAAAAAGATCAGTCAGAATTCAAGTGTTACATATTATTATTCAGAACACCTCTCTACTGTTATGATTTAAGCATAGCACAATGATTTGGGGCCTCAGTTTTTGTCTTACTTCTAGAATTACTAATTTTCTTTTCATTTCTGCATTAAGACCTCTTCAACAATATATGCATTAATAAATAACTGAAGTGAAACTGCGCAAAGATTCTTTGTCACTAACTACATGGGGTCTAGTAAGTAAATGTCTCCTATTCTAAAAAATAAAAAATAAAAATAAGAATTTGCTCCTTTTTTTAATTTCTCCAAATCTTGGGTTTCTAATACAGTGACAGGAATGGATCCTATTCCTAAGTCAAAGTACGATTAAAGTTCATGAAATTAGTATTGTTTCACTCTTTGATGTCAGCCAAAAGTGCTCTTTGCAGCACCCGCAATGTGCCCAGTAATGACTCCTTCTGTAATTTGTGCAGAGTTACATGTATTGGTAGCATAAACTAATAAATAAAAACTGTTTGTAACTAACACATTCTATGGAATGCTTATACAAAGCATTATTACTGTCACATTTTTTAATAGCATACTGATGTTCTCTAATTCTTTCTTGAAAAGTTCTAGTGGTCATTCCAATATAAAACGCAGGGCACCTACTACAAATGCTAATATATACTATTCCTTTGATCCTATATAGAACAAAGAGAGACTTCTTGGCAAATAGAACTGAAGGCTGACAAAAAGCCAGGTTTAAATGAAAGTGTCAACATAAAATGCTTTTTGAGAGATAGAAGGTTGTATTTAAGTAAATAGTATGTGAGTTTTCCTTTATTTTACTAAATTGATCCCAAGAAGGAAAGACATCCCTGATCAGTATCAGTAAGAAACTAAGGTCCCTCATAAAATCCTCCAAGGCTAACTTTGAAAGAAATATAACCAAGGATTCGAAAGATAACCTCAAAGCCTTCTTTAACTATGTCAAGAATCTGTGGCAACTCGCAGATATGCTCTGAGCTAGTGCAAAATAGCACAAAATAAACTGAACCTACTGATATTGCCAACATCCTGGCAGATAGATTCAGTGCAAACTTCACCCCCCCCACCCCCAAAAGGGCCACAGCAATACCGAAAAAGTGTAGTGTCCCGGAAATCACAAGCGCACAGGTGAAAACAGCCCTTTCAAAAGCCAAAAGCACAACGTCAATGGGGCCAGATGGTGTCCCAGGCTGTGTCTTGCATGAACTACAGAAAGAACTAACCCCCCCACCTAAACACACTGTTCAACCTCAGCCTCTCCACAGGCTATGTGCCCATAGAATAGCACACAGCAATGGTTATTCCGCTCCACAAAGGAAGGGCCACAACTGACCCTGGTAACTATTGCCCCATAAGCCTGACTAGCCTGGTCTGCAAGGCTATGGAGCACATCATCATGGAACTCATTAACAAAGACATTGGGAACCTCCAAACACTTGACCCGACCCAGTTCGGCTTTGTTAAGGGCAGATAATACCTACTAAACCTGGTTGACCTCATCGAGACAGTCACCAAGGCCCTAGATGAAGGGAAGGTAGTTCACACAGCCTACCTTGACCTTGCCAAGGCTTTTGACACCATTCCTCACTCGGGAATTATAGAAAAACTCATCAGCCTGAACATAAGCCCCTACGTCACGAGATGGGTTGCCAACTGGCTTACAGACAGAACTCACACGGTAAGAATAGCGGGCACCAGATCCGACTCTAAATCAGTCACAAGTGGTGTCCCACAAGGCTCGGTCCTGGGACCCCTACTGTTCAGCATATACTTCTCAGAAGTACAGACAAACACAGGAGGACTATGGCTAAACAAGTTCACTGATGACTGCAAACTGGGAGCCATAATTGACTCTCCGGCTGACACAGACATTCTCCAAAAGGGCCTTACTGAGACAGACACCTGGTGTCAAAGTCATGGTCTCAAGCTAAATGCCAAAAAATGCATAGTCATCCCATTTGGGAAAAACAAAACACCCATGAATTACCACATAGGTGGCAGCCCCCTTAATACAGAAGATGTAATAAGAGATCTGGGGACCCAGGTAGATAGTACTCTCTCCTTTGACAATCATATTGCCAAAGTAGTTAGGAAATCCTTCTATGTAGCCCATCTAATTATGAAAGGGTTCACATCTAGAAATAAAGAGGTTATAGTGCCCCTCGTCACTCATCAGACCCATCATAGAGTACAATGCCCCATTTGGGATGTACCTCACAGGACACTTCCAACAGCTGGAAAGACCACAAAAGTACCCCACCAAGAGGATTACTGGCCTCAAACATATGTCCTATGCAGCCCGATTGGAAAAACTTCAGCTGTACTCAGTCGCATATCGCTTACTCAGAGGTGATCTCTGCCTGACTTACAAAGCCATTTTCAACTCAGAATTACTAACAAATTGACAGAAAACACCAGGAAGGACCCTGTTACCCAGGGGCAGTAGAACCAAATGTACAGACCAGATACACAAATTTTACCTAGGTTTCGTCTTTATTGTACAGACTTCTTCAGAAAATGAACACATTTAATCACTCCATTGATATATACACACACACATACACTCCAACAAATACATCCCACCCCTTCTAATTACCCTATCACATAAAACTCAATTAAACAAACATATCCTAAATCTCACCTCATTAACCCTTCGAGGTAAGAAAATTATACTCCCAATGCATCTACACAGTATATGTTACATATCAAAATGTTGTTAAATACACAAAATATGAAATATAAAATATACATATTTATGTACAACCAACTAAAAACTGTTTATAACTCTCACTATCATAAACTAAAATAACAAGACAGTGTCATAATATCAAAAAAGAAATAATAGTTAATCATATAGAATTAACTTTCAAAAAATTTTATAAGAAATTTTTAAAAATCTTTTTTGAAAAACACTACCATAACAATAAAGAGTAAAAAACTTTCTTAAAACTTTCAATAAATAACATTTTCAACCCAAAATGTGTTTTAATTTTAAGGGGCAATATGCTTATGTTATCATTAATTCCTGGAAATACTGTAGCATTTAATGTCAACTGCCATCTCATTTCACAAATATCAAGATGCACATCCAATACTGCACCCTGACCATCCTTTTTTATTTGCTGTATTACGCAAAATTTGAATCTGTGCTCTGGATATTGCTCTATATGCCTAACTAAGGCATTAGTATTTTTCATGTGCCTAATATCCTGAATGTGTTCACTGACTCTATCCCTAAACATCCTACAGGTTTTCCCTATATAAAAAGCCGGACAACCTTCACATTTGGCCATATAAATGACATTTTTAACATGACAATCAAAATGGCCATGTATACCAATAAACTCTCCCTCAATATTAATTTTATCACCTGTAACAAAAATATATTTACAAACACTACATCTGCCACACCTAAAATTCCCTTTACTTCTATGTGAACTATCATTCTCACAACTAGAGTTTGCAGCTGACTCAAGTAATTGTTTAAATGACTATCCTATCCTATACATGATTTTTGGGGGGTTACTCAATTTTCTCCATACATTACTATCCAGTTTCAATAACTTCCAATTCCTATTCATTATACCCACTATATGATCCACATCATAATTGTAGGTAGTAATAAAATACAATGTTTCATTCACACTAGTAATAATATCAGTTTCAAACACATCTTGGGTTGAAAATGTTATTTATTAAAAGTTTTAAGAAAGTTTTTCACTCTTTATTGTTATGGTAGTGTTTTTCAAAAAAGATTTTTAAAAATTTCGTATAAAATTTTTTGACAGTTAATTCTATATGATTAACTATTATTTCTTTTTTGATATTATGACACTGTCTTGTTATTTTAGTTTATGATATTGAGCGTTATAAACAGTTTTTAGTTGGTTGTACATAAATATGTATATTTTATATTTCATATTTTGTGTATTTAACAACATTTTGATATGTAACATATACTGTGTAGATGCATTGGGAGTATAATTTTCTTACCTCGAAGGGTTAATGAGGTGAGATTTAGGATATGTTTGTTTAATTGAGTTTTATGTGATAGGGTAATTAGAAGAGGTGGGATGTATTTGTTGGAGTGTATGTGTGTGTATGTATATCAATGGAGTGATTAAATGTGTTCATTTTCTGAAGAAGTCTGTACAATAAAGATGAAACCTAGGTAAAATTTGTGTATCTGGCCTGTACATTTGGTTCTACCGCCCCCTGGGTAACAGGGTCCTTCCTGGTGTTTTCTGTCAGTTTGTTAGTAGTTTGGATCTGTTTTCTTCTTTTTGGTCCAACTCAGAATTGATGGACATGCTCCACCTAAAGAAATCCAAGTCACTGCGAGCCACGCGCTCTAGTGAGCTAAACCTCACCACAACAATAAATAGAACATGCTGGAGGGATAGATTCCTGTCACAGAGACTCCCCATGCTTTGGAACAAAATTCCGAACTACATTAGACAGAGCCCCTCACTAACACTCTTCAAGAGAAACCTTGACGAGTGGATGGGTAACAGAAAATATACCCCTGGGATCACTTCATTGGCTCTTCTTGACAGAGGCTCAGTTAATTAATCAATGGGGTGGTGAAAGCTGACACACTCTGGCTAGGTTTATAAATGCCCCCAGGCAGATAGCCTAGTACCTACCTATGAACCTATGACTGATTAGAAAATGTGTTAATTGTTTTATTGCAAGGTGTATAAAAATGCACTGTTTTTTACATTGGTTATTCATTTGTTCTGAAGAAGTCCTAGAGACGAAAGTGTTGAAATAAAAGGATCTATGCTCAATCTGAAGTTTTTATTCTGTTTTTGCTGCTTTTGCTTCTTCATTCCATTGTGCCAGTATTTTTTACATTTGGTTTCTTGTTATTCTGGTGCAAGTGGTCTTTTGTTTAACTGCCACAAAGTACAAATCTCCAAGTACATATGCCTTTATAACCAATCAACTTATTTGAACCCAATAAAATCGTTTTTTCTTTGTGAGTTTATGTTTAACTCCTTGTTACCAGTAACAGTGTTTTTGTTGTCAACATTTGGGGAGCAGCATATTTCAGTAACCCTGTGGAGTTCATGGAGTGGCAATCAGTGTTACTGTTTCCTTGTACTTTTTTTGTATTGGTATCATATCTAAATAGGATTGTAGACTCTTTTCTATAAGACTTATTGTTCGTACTACTATTGGAACTATATGGGTATCTTTCTTCCACATTGATCTCGTTTCTGCCTGCAGATCCTGATATTTCATGACTTTTTGTCTATCTGTATGCAGGACACTGTAGTCACTGGGTGTGGTGATTTCAGTGATCAATGCTACTAGCATCTATCTTTTGGACTGTTGGTAATGAATGATCCCATGCAATGTAGACTTCATCATTTTCTATGATGCTTTGTGGCTCATGTTTCCAGTGTTTTTCAGCCACTTCAGTACCATAATGTTTGCATAATCCTCAGTGTATCAATTTCAAGGAGGCCCATCCCTCTTTTGGAACAGAGAATATATAATCTTGGTTTGCACTGATTCTTATAAATCATTTGGTGAGCATGAAGCATTCTACTTGTTTTCCTAGCTAATCTATCCAACACGTTTTGGAGCCAGTCAATCACTCCAAAACTGTAAGTTAGGATAGGAACAGCAATTGGTTTATAGCTTGGATTTTGTTCTTAAATGTCAATGCAGTTTTCAGGATTAATTTAAGTCTTCTAAAGTACTCCTTACTAAGTTTTATTTGCATTTGTTCATGTTTTATTGTTGCTCATTCATCAGTTCCCAAATATTTATACAGCCCTCTTGCTCAAGTTCTTTTGTATCACATTCTTGTCCCAAACTGATGTTTTCATGCTGCTGCAATTTTCCTGCTTTAAAGGTTGCTTTTGCACATTTATCGAGACCAAATGATATTCTTATGTCATCTGAAAAAGTTTTGCCAACTTGCAGTTGTACTTTCAGTTCCTCATCTGGTGAGCTATACAGTTTCAAATCATTGACAAAGATAGAACATGAGAAGTCTTTACACTTTGTTGTTTTCTAGGAGACAAATTATAGCCATGGCCTAAGCTAAGTAGACAGCTTAATGGGTTAAGGGCAAGACAGAATAGCAGCTGTGACAAAGAGTCACCCCGGAATATCCCCCTTTGAATTTTTATCCCTGGAATAATAATTAGCCCTTTATCATGGCTTAATTGCAAAGTGGTCTGCCACTGTTTCATGGTCACTGCAATGTAGTTGATCAGTGTAGGGTGTATCTTATACATTTTTAAGCACTGTTTTGTCAATGAATGTGGGATACTATCAAATGCTTTTTTGTAGTCAATCCATGCCATACTTAAATTCTTCCCCTTTTCACAGTTCTCCACTATGACTTTATTTAACAGCAAATGATCCTTTGTTCCACATGACTTTTTTATTGCCCTTTTGTTCTATTGCCATAATTGTGTTTTCTTCTAAATGACTATAGACTTTGTTGGCATCAATTCTAGTGTATAGTTTATGCGTTGTCAGAAGGCAAGTTACTGGTCTATCATTTTTAGGGTAATTTGCAGGTTCACTCTTAAGTAGGAGCATTGTTTTGCCTGTTGTTAGCCCGGTTAGTTTTGGGGTGCACATGTAAATAGTTCTTACTCATGGCTAAATCTTCATGCAAAGATGTTAATACTTTTAACCAGAAGTTAGGTACTGCATCTGGGACTGGGGTTTTCCAGTTAGCGGCTTTTCTTAACTTTGTTTCAGTCTCTCTGGCTGTTACTTCATTCCATTTCATATCCTGTACCTTTAAACCGTTTATTCTTTCTTTTACTTCCTTTATACATTTAACATCTTTGTTATGTTCCACAGGAACTTCATAGATACTTCTCCAGAATTTATCTATTTCTTTTCTTTTCTTTTTAGTGGTCTTTCAATCCCTTTTATCTTATTTCCCAATTTTCTATAAAACTTTTTTTGGTTATCAATAAATTGCTTATTTTGTACTTTTTCTTTATATTTATCTGTGTGTCTTCTAAGTCTTTCTGTCTATGTTGAGATTTTTAGTTTGTTAATTGCGATAGTGCATGATAAATCCTTATCTGTTCTAATACCGTGCATTGCTTTTATCACGTCTATCTTTCTAAATATTTTTGTTGATCTGCTCCCTCTTCTATACTCTTCTAACAATGACACTTCTTGTCCTAGTTGCTTTATAGTTTTCTCTATTCAATAGTTCCATGATGGTACTTGACTTTTCCCTTCCTTTCTCTCAATACCCTGTGTTCTTGTGGTAGAACTTTATCAGTTATTAATTTAGCTGCACAGTAATACTTCCTGTTTACTTCTGTTATATCACATGGATCTCTTTGGACAGTCCTAATTATTGTTTTCATTTGTTTTATCAAACTTCTGACTTTTGGGGTTTTCTTAACCTATTTCTTTCATTGATCTTAATATGTCTATCTATCTCTAATAAGTCAAGAAACTCTTCCCTTAGCTTGTTTTCTTCTAAACTGAAGGCACATTTTTTTGTTTTCCATTTCCTGTGGGCATTCTATAGAAAGTTCTATTGCATCTTCCTGTGGCACATTCTCTGCTTAACATTGACTGTGTCAGAGTTTCCACAGTTTCCTGTTCCTTCCCTTGCCATCCAGCTTTAAGTGAATGTTTATACTTATTTCCTGTGGAAGGCTTCAAAATATCTTCATATGACTCCTGTCCAATTTCTTCCCATTCTACTGGTTTCCCCTTAATTTGGATTTCCATTGCTCTATCCTTTTGTGATGCTTTCTGAATTAGATTTTCTACAATGAATCCTTCACTTTGGAGGTCTTCCATAACCTCAGATGTCCTTCTATTCTGATTTTACAGTATTCATATCTATGAGAGGTTGCTGCCAGCAGCACTGGACATCCAGCCAGTATACCAAAGTCTTAGGATCTGAAGTACATGCGTCATTTGATGTCAGAGCCATAAACTGATGTTGTCTATAAAGGTGACATCTGCATGTACCCACTTTAAAACTTTTCTGCCGCAGTGATCTTTAGACTTCTGATCACCAGCTTCAGGAAGCAGATTGCTTGTTTGACGGCCGTCCTCTACAGATAAGTACCCTTTGGGTTTTTTGCTATCTATTCCTTAGCTTTTCAGATGTACATGTCAACTAGAAAGGGGAAGTGTAGTTGTGGAAGACTAATTCCACACAAGGACATGCCTGATAAGTGCTTGTTTTGTCTAGGGGAGGCTCACAACCATATGTCTTGTGACATTTGTAAATCAATTGTGCCTAAAACTCTTCACAGCTGTCTGGCTGCTATCAAACTATATATTGAGAACCATAGACTCTGGCATCTAGCATTAGGTATGGAGGGCAGGATGGGTACTTCCGATGAGCTGCCTAGGAAGAAGGCCAAAAAAGTTAGGCCCGACACCCATGCTGCACCTCTGGAGCTCAGTGAGACTCTCAAGGCAGATGTTAGCCCAGGGTCCAATCGGACACCTGTTTCTCAGTTGGAACCAGGAACCGAAATGGAAGCTGGCCCGATGGAAATGGTAAGTACGTCTGCTGAGGTTGATCAGCCATCAGTCCTTGATGGAAAAGGGGAACTATGGCTCAAAGCGTCGGAGGGGCTACTCCTGCTCTGCAGTCCTCCCAGACATTGGCTTCTAAATCTACCCATCCTTCAACTCCCCTGAAGAGAAAACAAAAAATTAAAACATACAGATCAGCAATTTGCCATGGATGCGGAGTTTTCTCCCAAAATCTTTTCAGGGCATTCCAGGCACTACAATCGCAGCTACCTCCACCTGCTCCTAGGTCTGTGCAGGCCTTACAAGAGTCTGATTAACAATACTCCTCCTCTGAAGACTCCCTTACTTATTGCTCTCAAATTGAATCTCCCAAGGACTTCATTACCCCTAAGGAAGAGGACACTATCGGTCCTGAATCTCCAGGGGAAGAATTTTCTTTTGGAGATACCATCTCTCTCATGACAGAACACTTCAAATGGCAGGCCTCAGATGTCTCAGGAACCAAAAAGAGGTATTTTGAATTACTTCGGATGGATCAACCTTCACCATCTGCAGTCCCTCCATTGCTTTCAGCCTTTCAAGATGCCGTTTTGTCTGGTTCACAGGTCCCCAATTCTCAATCCCCAGCTTCTAAGTGCCCAGACAGGTTCTATAAAGTTCCTCAGGATACCCAATACCTGTTTAAGAACCCCCCCTGCAGACCCTGCAGTCATAGCAGGCTCAGCTGACAAATCCTCCAGGCAGTTGCCTTTCACGTCCTTATCCCCTACTGACAAGGACAGCAATTTTATGGATACGCTAGGGAAGAAGGTCTATACTTCTTCCACTCTTCCCATCAGAGCCCTAAACTATCAAACCCTCATGGCCAGGTTTGTTCTAGATACCCTTTCTAAGGCTGCAGCCCTCTTGCCTGATGTACCAGACTCTCCTGCTAAGGCTCAACTAAACTCCCTTCTCTACACTGTCTCACAGGTGACAAGGCACTCCATTAAGTGCAGTTATGAGGTGGTAGAGGCCTCTTCCAAATCTGGAGCTTCAGGCAATGTATTGTGAAGATATTTCTGGGCGGGATGAGGCTACAACCTCTCCCTATGGATATGCAAACCAACTTGCTGGATGCAACACTAGATAGTAAGGCCCTTTTTTGGTGAAGCATCTGCAGAACTCCTCAAATCCCTGCAGGAAAAGGGAAATGAGTTGCAAAATTTAAAACATTTACTGGTTTTGCCTATCTCTAGGTACCATAGACGCTACTCTCAAAGGACTACCTTTGTTAGGAGACAGTCTTCTCATTCTGCTCCACCACAGGCTAAAGGATGGAGGCAAACTAGGAAACATTCCACTCCTAGAACCCCTTCCCCCAGTAATAACACTCCCTTTAAGATGCAGCCTTACCAGGACAGAACTCCTCAACTGTGACTCAAACCCACTACCTCTCTCCACCCCCCTGGCCCTTTGCCTCACCCTCTCCTTGCCCTCCTGGCAGAAGATCACATCAGAGGACTGGGTCCTCTCCATAATTCAAAAAGGTTTGTTTATGACTTGGTGGGCTGTACCCCCCTTCTAGGGGATACCCAAGCCTCCCTCAAGTCAGCTCCATCTTTTCCCCTCTATTCTGGATCAATTTCAAGCCCAGGGCACCATAAAAATGGTCCCTCCACACCAGATAAACAAGGGAGTTTACTCAAGAATGTTTTTGGTCCCAAGAAGTGATGGTCCTTGGAGACCAATTCTGGATTTGCCTGTACTCGACCTTTATCTCAATGTTCACACCTTCAGAATGCTCACCTTGCAGCTGCTGTTGTCCCTTATTCCCTACTAGGCCTTTATGGTATCCCTGCATCTGAAGGACACCTTATTCACCTATTCACCCCTACTACAGGAAATTCTTACATTTTTTCAGATAGGTTTCTTGCATTTTCAGTTTTCCACATTACCTTTTGGGCTCTCCATAGCTCCCAAGGTGTTCACAAAGTACCTAGGTACCTAGGTACCAGTGATTGCCCACTGCAGAACACAGGGCATTCAAATATACCCATAGCTAGATGATCTGTTAATGCTTCACCATGACCTTCACACCCTGCAACATCACCTACACCTGGTGACCAGAACCCTGGCAGATGTGGGGTTCACTTTGAACCATGAGAAGTCCCACCTTACCCCTACAAAAGACCTAGTCTTGCTAGGGTGCAGGATAAGAACCAACAAGATTGCAGTCTTCATCCCCTGCCAGAAGGTAAAAGACCTCACTCTTTACCTCCAGAA
This sequence comes from Protopterus annectens, assembly GCF_019279795.1. Taxonomy (NCBI): domain Eukaryota; kingdom Metazoa; phylum Chordata; order Ceratodontiformes; family Protopteridae; genus Protopterus; species Protopterus annectens. Next base: position 492,850,571 of record NC_056745.1, read on the forward strand.
GCCCCTCTCTCTTCAAACATGTTCAGCCAGAGAATTCCTGTGAGTCCTGGGCCACATGGCATCATTGATACCAATGCTTCCTCTGGCAAGGCTGCATATGAGGAAGATCCAGTGGGTACTAAAGACTCGTTGGAACCAGCATTCTCATCCTCTGGATATCTCCCTCCCCTTACTACCATCCCTGAAAAAAGAGTTGGAATGGTGGATTACAGCCATCAATCTCAACTAGGGCATACCCTTGCAGTTACCTCCACCCTCACAGCAAATCTTCACAGATGCTTCAGACCTGGGTTGGAGGGCAGTTTTACAACACCAGCAAAAATTATGCAAAGTGCAGGGAGAGTGGTGTCCACTAAGGCAAAGGGATCACATCAACATCAAAGAAATGAGGGCCCTTTACTTAGCACTACAGGTCTTCCAAACAGCTCTCCTACCAGGCATCTTGAAAGTAGTCACAGACAATATGACTGTCTTGTGGTACATAAACAAGTGGGGGGGGGCAAAGTCTTACCCTCTTTGCAGTCTAGCCATACAGATTTGGTCTCTAGCTTCTATTCTGTATATTCACCTGCAAGCCGTATACATTTCTTCAGTAGAGAATGCAATGGCAGACACTCTCAGCATAACTTCTGCACCCTCTCACAAAGGGATGTTTCAGAGAGAGATGTTCCTAGATCTTATACACAAGTCAGGTATCCTCAGGCAGACCTGTTTGCCTCCTCCCAGAACAGTCAGATGCCTCTGTTTTGTACAAGGGATCCACATCCCCAGGCCTGAAAGGTGGACATCTTCTCTTTTTCTTGGGTGGGGATGTACCTTTATGCCCCCCCCCCCCCCCCACTGATTCAGGAAGTCCTCCTGAAGAGTCAGAGGGACAAACCAAAAATCCTGCTTTTTGACTCCCTTCTGGCCAAGACAGCATTGGTTTCCTCTTCTTCAGCTTTTAGCCAAGTGCAATCACCACAGGTTATCCCACCATCTAGACCTACTCACACAAAACAGGGAGTCCCTAATACACCCTCAGCTGAACAATCTCAGGCTCACTTTATGAGTGATAGGGTTCTGATCCCCTTCAGGCACCTATACTCAGAGGACATACTCAATGTCATATGCGAGGCCAGGAAACCCAGTACCAGGAGAAATTATGTAGCAAAATGAAAAGGATTCGCCAGGTAGTGTCATAAGAAAAACCAGGACCCTTTACTCACTCCTGTACCCACGGTCCTTTCTTACTTGGGTGAGCTTCTCCATTCAAGACTAACATACTCTTCTGTTAAGGTCCACCTGCCTGCCATTTCCACTTGTCTTCCTTTGGTACCTCCTCTGGCATCCGTATTAGAGGTTAAACTCTTTTTAAAAAGGGTCTTCAATATCAGACCCCCCCCTCACAAACCAATGCCTCCTACATGGGACCTGAATTTTGTCCTGGAAAAACTCACATTACCTCCTTTTGAGCCAGCCCACTCTGCTTCACTGAAGCTATGTACCTGCGAAACAGTACTGCTGGTGGCCCTCACATCCACCAGGAGGATATCTGAAATCCAAGCCCTGATGGCCATCCCTCCTTACCTCATCTTTCATAAAGACAGGGTCTCCCTCAGGATTAACCCTTCCTTCATGCCTAAGGTGGCTAATGAGCTATCCTTGAATCAGACCATTAACCTTCCTGTCTTCTTCCCTCAACCTCAAAATTCCTCTGAAAGAACTCTACATTCCCTAATGTCCACAGAAAACTCAGGTATTATCTGGTCAAGACCAAACCCATTAGATTGTCTGACCAGCTATTTGTCTCCTTTCACCCAAGGGCCTTGGGGAAGGCAGTTTCTAAACAGACTATCTCTTCATGGATACCTAAGGCTATCTCATTTCACTAGGGCAACTGCTTCATCAGCTGCTTTCTTCAGGGGGTAGACTACACCTCTATCCTGGAAATTGCTACCTGGTCATCAGTCCATACCTTTACCAAACATTACAAACTAGATTTGGGTTCTAGGGCCAGAAGCAGTTTTGCTAGGTTCATTCTACATGGCCTAATAGACCAGGGACCTCATCCCTCCTCCCAAGCTCATACTTAAAGCTTTGTTACTCTCCCTACAGTAATGAATACTACAACATGAGAATAGAAGGACAAAGAATAGCTGCGTAAGAACTTACCATAACCTTAGATGTCCTTCTCTTCCATGTTGCAGTATTCAGGCCCACCCTCCTACCCCCTCTTTACCTGTCTAGCCACCTGAGGGGACATATTTCTGTCCATCTACCAAACCTCAGCATCAGACATTTGCTTCCATGAGGCACCCTTTGGCCTGATATTACACATAGGTCTGAAAAGCTTCCTCCTTCCTCTTCATTTGTTCCAGGGGTACTACTGTATGTGGCAGTCCATTCTGAAGTGGGTATGTGCAGGCATTACCTTTATAGCCAACATTAGTTTATGGCTCTGACATCAAGTGTCGCACGTACCCCAGCTCCTACGACTTTGGTATACTGGCCGGATGTCCGGTGCTGCAGGCAGCAACCTTCCATAGGAATGAATACTGCAACATGGAAGAGAAGGACATCTGTTATGGTAAGTTCTTACACAATTATTCTTTTCTATTTCTTTAACTCCTTCATTACTGATCTCCTTCTATAGTTTTCCTCTTTGTCTTCTTATTTTCTGTATTGCAAAGTTTTCCATGTCTGGATACCTTTCCCTGTATTTCTCTTAAAATAACTTTGGTGCTGCTCTTTTTGTATTGATTAGTTTTGCTTTCTCCTTTGCATAGATATTACACCATATTAAATCTCTTTTTCTTTCCCATGTCCATATTTCTTCTTCAGATGTCTCCTGATCTTCCTGTTTCTCCTTACTTTGGGGACCCGTTCCATCATGCTGTGATGTAACCTGTGTTAGACCATCTACATCAAATCCTTCACTTTGCAGGCACACCATAACTTCAACTTCTATTTTTTTAACTTCTACGTTACTAATCTGCTTTTCTGCATTCTCTCTTTATGATTTTTTTTTTATTGTACAATTTTCAATGTGTGGATGTCTTTCCCTGTATTTCTCTTCAAATGTCTTTGGAGCTGCACTTTTTATGTTGATTAATTTGTCTTTCGCCTTTGCATAAATATTATAGCATATCAAAT